>NW_012098588.1:593714-597645 GCF_000951045.1 Mandrillus leucophaeus | reverse complement strand
CTCTCCCTATAAAGAGTCTTGGCCTGGTTCCCAAGCATTACTTGCTAGGACTGGTAACTAAGAGGACACTGGTAATTATGAAGATCACATGGCCACTAGCTTTCAGATGGTTTTTCTGACTGTTACTTTTCTACAACTTCTGACAACAGAGTCCATTTTTCTTCTTTCACAGAGCAAAATGGAGGCATTTTGATCTTTTCAGTAGAAGCAGCATATCACTGTTTTCCCCAAACCTATTATATAGGTTAATGACAAGCTTTGAAATCTGCACCCTTAAAATAGGAGTTTATCATTTTTAATATAGACTACAAACTAAATACATAATACAAGCTACTCTTCCTTTATCTTCCTCTTAAAGCAATTCAAATTAAGCAGAAGAAAGAAAGGATAAAAATCAAGGAAGAAGTTAATAAAAATGAAAATAAATCCATAAAATATGAACAAAAGAAAAAACTCCTTCATTGAAAATATAAAAAAATAAGATTCTAGCCAGGCTAACTAAAACAAAAACAGAAAAGACACGAATTAGTAATATGAAAAAATGAAAGAGCCAGGCATGATGGCATGTGCCTGTAATCTCAGCTACTTGGGATGTTGAGGAAGGAGGATTGCTTGAGCCTGGGAGTTTAAGCCTAGCCTAGCCAAAATAGAGAGACCATGTCTTGAAAGAGGGAGGGAGGAAGGGAGGAAGGAAGGAGAAAGAAGAAGGAAGGGGAGAGAAAGGGAAAGAAGGAGAAAGAAAAAGAAAGAAAGAAAGAAAAGAAAGAGAGAAAGAAGAAAGAAAGAAAGAAAAGAAAAGAAGAAGGAAGGGAGGGAGGGAGGAAGGAAGGGAGGGAGGGAGGAAGGAAGAGAGGGAGGGAGGAAGGAAGGAAGGGAGAGAAAGAGAAAGAAAGAGAAAGAGAAAGAAAGAAAGAAAAAAGAAAGAAGAAAGAAAGAAAGAAAGAAAAGAAAGAAATAAAAAGGAAGGAAGGGAGGGAGGAAGGGAGGGAGGGAGGGAAGATGGAAGGAAGGAAGGAAGGAAAAAAGGGAAAGAAAAAAGGGAAGGAAGGAAGAAAGGAAGGGAATTAATGGGAACATTACTACAGAGCCTATGGACATTACAAGGATAATAAAAGAATATTGTGAACAAGTCTTTGTCCACAAATTTGATAGGCTAGATAAAATAGACCAATTCCTTAAAGACAGAACCTATCGAAACTCACACAAGAAGGAAAAGACAATCTAAATAGGCAAATATCTATGAAAGAAATTTAGTCAATAATTAGTTACCTTGTAAGTCAGAATGCACTAGGCCTAGGTGAGTTCACTGGTTAATTACACCAAACATTTCAGAAAGAAATTCTTTATAATCTCTTCCAGAATATAGAAGCAGAGGGAATACTTCCTGACTCATTCTATAAGGTCAGCATTACTCTAATGCCAAAATCAAACAGAGACATTATGAGAAAAGAAAGCTACAGATGGGTGGCTCTCATTAACATAGATGCAAAAATCCTCAGATCCTCAGCAAAATACTATGAAGTTGATTCCAATAATGTATAAAAATAATTATGTGCCACAACCAATTAGGCTTTATCACAGTTATGCAAGTCTAATTCAATATGCAAAAAAAAAAAAAAAAAATTAACCTACCACATCAGCGGGCTAAGAAAGAAAAATCACATGACCATATTAATAGATGCAGAAAAAGTACTTAACAAAATTCAACACTAATTTATGATAAAAACAGTCAGTAAACTAGGAATAGAGGGGAACATCAACTTAATAAAGAACAACTACACAAAATCTACAAATAGCATCATGCTTAATGGTGAGAAACTCAAAACTTTCCCAATAAGATCAGGAACAACGCAAGAATATATCCTTTGCCACTTTTTTTCAACATTGTACTGAAAGCCTTAGCTAATGCAATGAGAAAAGAAAAGGAAATAGAAGGTACACAAATTGGGAAAAAAGAAATAAAACTGTTCACCAGTGACATGATTGTCTATGTAGAAAATCCAAAAGAATCGACAACAACAACAACAAAAAAACCCTCCTAGAAATAGTAAGTAAGTATAGCAAGGTGATAGGATGCAAAATTATTACACAGAAATTAATTGTATTCATATATACAATGAACAAGTGGATTCTGAAGTTAAAAGCACATTACAATTTCATTATCGCCTCACCAAAATGAGATACTTATGTATAAATATAATGCAATATATACAAGATCTACACAGTAAAACTAGAAAACTATGTTGAAAGAAATCAAATAGTAAATAAACGGTGAGATATTTCATCTTAATAGGAAGACTCAATAGAGTCACAATAACAATTATTTTTAACTTGTTCTTTAGAAGTAATGCAGTCCCAATCAAATTCCCAGCAACTTAATTTGAGGATATCAGCAAACTTATTCTAAAGTTATATGGAGAGGCAAAAAGGCCCAAAATAGTCAAGTTAATATTGAATAAGAAGACCAAAGTTGGAGGACTGACTGTACCTGATTTCAAAATTTTCTATTAAGCAAAAGTTTTAGACAGTGTAATATTGACAAAATAATAGCCAAAATAGATCATTGGAGCAAGTTTGAGTCCAAAAAGCGTCCCACATAAATATTATCAACTGATCTTATGTGAAGGCATATACATGCATTGAAACATTACATTTTACCCCATAAACATGTATAATTATTATGTGTCAATTATTGATTTAAAAAATTAAAGGAGGCAATTCAGTGGAGCAAACATAGTCCTTTCAATAAATGGTGCTGAAAAATCTATACATTCAAAGTAAAAAACATGAATCTAGACACAAATCTTACCCTCTTCACAAATTTTCAATTATGGATTATAAACCTAAATGTAAAATGCAAAACTATAAAACTCCCTGAATACAACACAGGAAAAAACCTGATAACTTTGGAAATGGTGATTGTTTTAGACACAATGCAAAGTACGGTTAGTAAAAGAAATAATAATATGTCTTATTTTAGTCAATGTCTATTCAAATATTTTGCCAATTTCTTGATCACATTATTAGATTTTTTCCTATAAAGTTATTTGAGCTCCTTATATATTCCGGTTATTAATCCCTTATCAGATGAGTAGTTTGCAAATATTTTCTCCCCTTCTGTGGATTCTCTCTTTCCTTTGTTTGATTGCTGTGCAGAAGCATTTTAGCTTGATGTGATACCTTTTGTCCATTTTGCTTTGGTTGTCTGTGTTTATGGGGTATTACTGAAGAAAGTTTTTCCCAGACCAATGTCCTGGAGAGTTTACCTAATGTTTCCTTGTGGTAATTTCATAATTTGAGGTCTTAAATCTAAAGCTTTAGTCCATTTGGATTTGATTTTTGTATGTGGTAAGAGACAGGGGTCTGGTTACATTCTTCTGCATATGGACATCCAGTTTTCCCAGCATGATTTATTAAATAAACTGATTTCTCCAGTGTATGTTCTTGGCACCTTTGTTGAAAATGAGTACGCAGTAGGTATGTGGGTTTGTTTATGACTTCTCTATTCTGTTCCATTAGTGTAGGTGTTGTCTATTTATATGCCATTATCATGGTTACTATAGCTCTGTAGTATAATTTGAAATCAAATAATGTGATTCTTGCAGTGGTGTTCTTTTTACTAAGATTAGCTTTGACTATTCTGGGTCTTTTGTGGTTCCATATACATTTTACAATTTTTTTTCTATTTCTGTAAACAATATCATTGGTATTTTGCTAGGAATTGCATTGAATCTGTAGATTACTTTGGGTAATATGGACATTTTACCAACATTGATTCTTCCAATCCATGAACATGAAATATCTATTCATTACTTGATGTCCTCTTCAATTTATTTCATCAGGTTCTATTGTTTTTAATTATAGAGATCTTTTACTTCTTTGGGTAATTCCTGGGCATTCAATTTTATTTGTGACTATTAAAAACAGAGTT
>NW_012098588.1:589677-593617 GCF_000951045.1 Mandrillus leucophaeus | reverse complement strand
GTTCACGCCATTCTCCTGCCTCAGCCTCCCGTGTAGCTGGGACTACAGGCGCCCGCCACCGCGCCTGGCTAATTTTTTTTGTATTTTTAGTAGAGACGGGGTTTCACCGTGTTAGCCAGGATAGTCTCGATCTCCTGACCTCGTGATCCGCCGGTCTCGGCCTCCCAAAGTGCTGGGATTACAGGCTTGAGCCACCGTGCCAGGCCAGAGCTACCTTTTTTACTTCCTTTTCAGATTGTTCACTGTTGGCATATAGAAAATGATACTGGTTTTGTATGTTGATTATGTATCCTGCAACTTTACTGAATTTGTTTATTGGTTCTAAATATTTTTTGATTAAGTCTTTAGGTTTTTCCAAATATAAAATTATGTTACCTGCAAACAAGGGTAATTTGACTTTCTCCTCTCCGATTTGGATTTCCTCTCCTTCTTCCTCCTGTTTGATTGCTCTAACTAGATCTTCCAGTACTATGTTGAATAAAAATGGCATAAGAGGGCATTCTTACGGTGCTCCCAATCTCAGAGGAAATAATTCACATTTTTCCCATTTAGTGTGATACTAGCTGTGGGCCTGTTGCATATGGCTTTTATTGTATTGTGTTCCTTCTATGCCATTTTTGAGGATTTGTGTTATGACAGGATTTTGAATTTTGTAAGGTGTGTTTTTCAGATCAGTTGAAATGATCATATGGTGTTTGTCCTTCGTACTGTTGATATGATGCATCACATTGATTTGCCTGTCTTGGACCATCCTTGCATCCCAGGAATAAATTCCATTTGGTCATGATAAGTAATCTTTTGAATGTATTGTTGAATTCATATTGCTAGTATTTTGTTGAGGATTTTTTATCAATATTCATCAGAGATATTGGCTGTTGTTTTCTTTTTCTGATCTGTCATTCTCTGGTTTTTATATCAGAATAATAGTGACCTCATGGAATCAGTTTGGAAATATTCCCTCCTCCCCTATTTTTAAGAATAGTTTGAGTAGAATTCGCATTAGTTCTTCTTTAAATACTTGGTAGAATTGAGCAGTGATGCCATTGGGTTCCAGGCCTTTCACTGGGAGATTTTTATTATGGTCTCAATCTCGGTATTTGCTATTGATCTGTTCAGGTTTTGGATTTCTTTCTTGTTCAATCTTGGTATGTCGAATGTGCCCAGAAATTTATCAATTTCTTTTAGCTTTTCCCATTTATTGGCATATAGTTACTCATACTAGCCACTAATGCTCCTTTAAATTTCTGTGGTATCATTTGTAATGTCTCCTTTTTCATTCCTGATTTTATTTATTTTGATTGTCTTTCTTTTTTTCTTAATTGCTCTGGTTAAAGTTTTGTCAATTTTGTTTAACTTTTCAAAAAAACCAACTGTTTTTGTCAGTGACCTTTTGCATTGTTTTCTTCATTTTAATTTCATTTATTTCCACTCTGATCTTCATTGTTTCTTTTCTTCTGCTAATTTGGGTTTGGTTTGCTCTTACTTTTCTAGTTCCTTACGATGCATCATTAGGTTGTTTATTTCATGTTTTTCCTATTTTTGATGTAAACACTTATAGATATAAATGTACCTGTTTGTACTGCTTTTGTTGTATTCCATAGGATTGGGTATGTTGTGTTTCCATCATTGTTTGTTAAAAATTTTTTTTCAATTACCTTCTTAATTCATTGATGCACTGGTCATTCAGAAGAGTGTTGTTTAATTTCCATGTATTTGAAGTGTTTCTAAAATTATTCTTTTTATTGACTTCTTATTTTATTCCATTGTGGTCAGAGAAGGTGCTTAATATTACTTCACTAGTTTTTGACTGTTTTAAGATTTGTTTTGTGACTTAACATATGTTCTATCCTTGAGAATGATTCATGTGCTGAAGAAAAGAATGTGCTTTCTGCACCTCTTGGATGAAATGTTCTGTAAATATCTATTCGATTCATTTGGTCCATAGTGCAGAATAAGGCCAATGTTTCTCAGTTGATTTTTGGTCTGAAACATCTGTTCCATGCTGAAAGTGATGTTAAAGTGTCGGCTATTATTAAATCGGGGCCCATTTTTGTCTTTAGCTCTAATAATATTTACTCTATATATCTGGTTGTTTCAGCATTGGGTGCATATATATTTAAAAGTGTAATATCTTGCTGAATTAATCCTTTTATCATAATATAGTGATTTTCATTGTCTCTTCTTTATTATATTTTAAGTTCTAGGGTTCATGTGCACAACGTGCAGGTTTGTTACATACGTATGCATGTGCTGTGCTGGTTTGCTGCACCCACTAACTCATCATTTACATTAGGTATTTATCCTAATGTTCTTCCTCCCCCATCCCCCGACTCCACGACAGGCCCCAGTGTGTGATGTTCCCCACTCTGTGTCCAAGTGTTGTCGTTGTTCAATTCCCACCTATGAGTGAGAATGTGCAGTGTTTGGTTTTCTGTCCTTGTGGATAGTTTGCTCAGAATGATGGTTTCCAGCTTCATCCATGTTGCTACAGAGGACATGAACTCATCCTTTTTCATGGCTGCATAGTATTCCATGGTGTATATGTGTCACATTTTCTTAATCCAGTCTGTCATTGATGGACATTTGGGTTGGTTCCAAGTCTTTGCTATTGTGTATAGTGCCACAATAAACATACATGTGCATATGTCTTTATAGTAGCATGATTTATATTCTTTGGGTATATACCGAGTAATGGGATCACTGGGTCAAATGGTATCTTTAGTTCTAGATCCTTGAGGAATCCCCACACTGTCTTCCACAATGGCTGAAGTAGTTTACACTCCCACCAACAGTGTAAAAGCATTCCTATTTCTCCACATCCTCTCCAGCACCTGTTGTTTCCTGACTTTTTAATGATCGCCATTCTAACTGGTGTGAGATGGTATCTCATTGTGGTTTTGATTTGCATTTCTCTGATGACCAGTGATGATGAGCATTTTTTCATGTGTCTGTTGGCTGCATAAATGTCTTCTTTTGAAAAGTGTCTGTTCATATCCTTTGCCCACTTTTTGATGGCGTTGTTTGATTTTTTTCCTGTAAAATTGATTAACTTACTTGTAGATTATGGATATTAGCCCTTTGTCAGATGGGTAGATTGCAAACATTTTTTCCAATTCTGCAGGTTGCCTGTTCACTCTGATGGTAGTTTCTTTTGCCGTGCAGAAGTTCTTCAGTTTAAATAGATCCCATTTGCCTATTTTGGCTTTTGTTGCCATTGCTTTTGGTGTTTTAGTCATGAAGTCCTTGCCCATGCCTGTGTCCTGAATGGCATTGTCTAGGTTTTCTTCTAGGGTTTTTATGGTTTTAGGTCTAACATTTAAGTCTTTAATCCATCTTGAATTAATTTTTGTATAAAGTGTAAGGAAGTATCCAGTTTCAGCTTTCTACATATGACTAGCCAGTTTTCCCAGTACCATTTATTAAATGGGGAATCCTTTCCCCATTTCTTGTTTTTTCAGGTTTGTCAAAGATCAGATGGTTGTAGATGTGTAGTGTTATTTCTTAGGCCTCTGTTCTGTTCTGTTGGTCTATATATCTTTTTTGGTACCAGTACCATGCTGTTTTGGTTACTGTAGCCTTGTAGTATAGTTTGAAGTCAGGTAGCTTGATGCCTCCAGCTTTGTTCTTTTTGCTTACGATTGTCTTGGCATGGCAGGCTGTTTTTTGGTTCCATGTGAAGTTTAAAGTAGTTTTTCCAATTCTGTGAAGAAACTCAGTGGTAGCTTGATGGGGATGACTTGAATCTATAAATTACCTTGGGCAGTATGGCCATTTTCATATTGATTCCATGAGGATGGAATGTGCTTCCATTTGTTTGTTTCCTTTTTTATTTCGTTGAGCAGTGCTTTGTAGTTCTCCTTGAAGAGGTCCTTCACATCCTTTGTAAGTTGGATTCCTAGGTATTTTATTCTCTTTGTAGCAATTGTGAATGGGAGTTCAC
>NW_012098588.1:547151-588882 GCF_000951045.1 Mandrillus leucophaeus | reverse complement strand
TGTATGTGTCCAGGAATTTATCCATTTCTTCTAGATTTTCTAGTTTATTTACGTAGAAGTGTTCTGTGACGGTAGTTTGTATTTCTGTGGGATTGGTGGTGATATCCCCTTTATCATTTTTTTATTGCGTCTGTTTGATTCTTCTCTCTTTTCTTCTTTATTGGTCTTGCTAGTGGTCTATCAATTTCGTTGATCCTTTCAAAAAACCAGCTCCTGGATTCACTGATTTTTTTGAAGGGCTTCTTGTGTCTCTATCTCCTTCATTCTGCTCTGATCTTAGTTATTTCTTGCCTTCTGCTAGCTTTTGAATGTGTTTGCTCTTGCTTCTCTAGGTTTTTTAATTGTGATGTTAGGGTATCAATTTTAGATCTTTCCTGTTTTCTCTTGTGGGCATTTAATGCTATAAATTTCCCCTACACACTGCTTTAAATGTGTTCCAGAGATTCTGGTACATTGTGTCTTTGTTCTCATTGGTTTCAAAGAACATCTTTACTTCTGCCTTCATTTCCTTATTTACCCAGTAGTCATTCAGGAGCAGGTTGTTCAGTTTCCATGTAGTTGTGTGGTTTCGTGTGAGTTTCTTAATCCTGAGTTCTCATTTGATTTCTCTATGGTCTCAGAGACACTTTGTTGTGATTTCTGTTCTTTTACATTTGCTGAGGAGTGCTTTACTTCCAACTATGTGGTCAATTTTGGAATAAATGCAATGTGGTGCTGAGAAGAATGTAAATTCTGTCGATTTGGGGTGGAGAGTTCTATAGATGCCTATTAGGTCTGGTTGCTGCAGAGCTGATTTCAAGTCCTGGATATTCTTGTTGACCTTCTGTCTCGTTGATCTGTCTAATATTGAGAGTGGGGTGTTAAAGTCTCCCATTATTATTGTGTGGGAATTTAAGTCTCTTTTTAGGTCTCTCAGGGCTTGCTTTATGAATCTGCGTGCTCCTGTATTGGGTGCATATATATTTTAGATAGTTAACTCTTCTTGTTGAATTGATCCCTTTACCATTATGTAATGGCCTTCTTTGTCTTGTTTGATCTTTGTTGGTTTAAAGTTGTTTTATCAGAGACTAGGATTGCAACCCATGCTTTTTTTTTTTTTTTTTTTTTTTGCTTTCCATTGATTTGGTAGATCTTCCTCCATCCCTTTATTTTGAGCCTATATGTGTCTCTGCTCATGAGATGGGTCTCCTGAATATAGCACACTGATGGGTGTTGGCTCTTTATCCAATTTGCCAGTCTGTGTATTTTGATTGGGGCATTTAGCTCATTGACATTTAAGGTTAACATTGTTATGTGTAATTTTGATCCTGTCATTATGATGTTAGCTGGTTATTTTGTCCATTAGTTGATGCAGTTTGTTCCTAGCATCGATGGTCTTTAGCATTTGGCGTGTTTTTGCAGTGGCTAGTACATGTTGTTCCTTTCCATGTTTAGTGCTTCCTTCAGGAGCTCTTGTAAGGCAGGCCTAGTGGTGACAAAATCTCTCAACATTTGTTTGTCTGTAAAGAATTTTATTTCTCCTTCACTTATGAAGCTTAGTTTGGCTGCATATAAAATTCTAGGTTGAAAATTATTTTCTTTAAGAATGTTGAATATTGGACCCCACTGCCTTCTGGCTTATAGGGTTTCTGCTGAGAGATCCACTGTTAGTCTGATGGGCTTCGCTTTGTGGGTAAACTGACCTTTCTCTCTCGCTGCCCTTAGCATTTTTTCCTTCATTTCAACCTTGGTGAATCTGACAATTATGTTTCTTGGGGTTGCTCTTCTCAAGGAATATCTTTATGGTGTTCTCTGTATTTCCTGAATTTGAATGTTGGTCTGCCTTGCTAGTTGGGGGAAATTTCCTGGATAATATCCTGAAGAGTGTTTTCCAGCTTGGTTCCATTCTTCCCGTCACTTTCAGGTACACCAGTCAAATGTAGATTTGGTCTTTTCACATAGTGCCATATTTCTTGGAGGCTTTGTTCATTTCTTTTTACGCTTTTTTCTCTAAACTTCTCCTCTCACTTCATTTTATTAATTTGATCTATAGTCACTGGTACCCTTTCTTCCACTTGATTGAATCAGCTACTGAAGCTTGTGCATGCATCATGTAGTTCTCATGCCACGGTTTTCAGCTCCATAAGGTCATTTAAGATCTTCTTTATGCTGTTAATTCTAGTTAGCCATTCGTCTCATATTTTTTCAAGGTTTTTAGCTTCCTTGTGATGGGTTCGAACGTTCCCCTTTAGTTCGGAGAAGTCTGTTAGTGCCGACTTTCTGAAGCCTACTTCTGTCAACTCGTCAAAGTCATTTTCCGTCCTGCTTTGTTCCATTGCTGGCGAAGAGCTGCGATCCTTTGGAAGAGAAGGGGCACTTGATTTTTAGAATGTTCAGCTTTTTTGCTCTGGTTTCTCCGCATCTTTGTGGTTTTATCTACCTTTGGTCTATGATGATGGTGACCTACAGATGGGGTTTTTGTGTGGATGTCCTTTTTGTTGATGTTGATGCTATTTCTTTCTGTTTGTTAGTTTTCCTTCTAACAGTCAGGTCCCTCAGCTGCAGCTCTGTTGGAGTTTGCTGGAGGTCAACTCCAGACCCTGTTTGCCTGGGTATCACCAATGGAAGCTGCAGAACAGCAAATATTACTGCCTGATCCTTCCTCTGGAGGCTTTATCTCATAGGGACACCTGGCTGTATGAAGTGTCAGTCGGCCCCTACTGGAAAGTGTCTCCAAGTTAGGCTATACGGGGGTCAGAGACCCACTTGAGGGGGCAGTCTGTCCATTCTCAGAGCTCAAACACCGTTCTGGGAGAACCACTGTTCTCTTCAGACCTGTCAGACAGGAACATTTAAGTCTGCAGAAGTTTCCGCTGCCTTTTGTTCAGCTATGCCCTGCCCCCAGAGGTTGAGTCTACAGAGGCAGGCAGGCCTCCTTGTTGAACTGTGGTGGGCTCCTCCCAGTTCGAGCTTCCCAGATGCTTTGTTTACCTACTCAAACCTCAGCAATGGCACATGTCCCTCTCCCAGCGAGGCTTGCCGTCTTGCAGTTCTATCTTGGAGTAGCAGTGAGCAAGGCTCCAAGGGCATGGGACCCGCTGAGCCAGGCACGGGATATAATCTCCTGGTGTGCTGTTGGTAAGACAGTTGGAAAAGTGCAGTGTTTAGGTGGCAGTGTCCTGATTTTCCTGGTACAGTCTGTCACAGCTTTCTTTGGCTAGGAAAGGGAAATCCCCTGACCCATTGCACTTCCCGGGTTAGGCGATGCCCTGCCCTGCTTCTGCTCACCCTCCATGGGCTGCACCCACTTTCTGACCAGTCCCAATGAGAAGAACCAGGTACCTCAGTTGGAAATGCAGAAATCACCCGTCTTCTGCATCAATCACGCTGTGAACTGCAGACCAGAGCTGTTCCTATTTGGCCTTCTTGGAACGGAACTTCGTTGTCTCTTCTTATAGTTTTTGTCTTGAAATCTCCTTTGTCTGATAGAAGTACTCCTGTCTTTATCTGCTTTCCATTGGCATAGAATATCTTTTTCTATCTCTTTATTTTCAGTCTGTGTGTGTCTTTGTAGATGAAGTGTGTTTCTTGTAGCCAACAGATCTTTGAGTCTTGTTTTTTATCAGCCATTTATGTCTTTTCATTGTAGAGTTTCATCCATTATATTCAACATTATTATTGATACATAATGACTTACTCCTGCCACTTTGTTATTTGTTTTCTGGTCTTTTCCTTTCTCCTTTTTATTCTGTCTTACTTTAGTGAAGGTGATTTTCTCTGCTAATATAACTTAGTGTCTTTGTTTGTGTATCTTTTGTATAATTTTTGGTTTGATGTTACCATGAGGCTTACAATTGCTATCCTGTACCTATTATTTTAAGCTGATAATCACTTAACACTGTTTACATACACAAATAGACAAGCAAATGAAAACTAATAAAAACTGTATGCCTTAACTTTATGCACCTGATTTTCAAATGCTGTCACTTGTGTTTATGTCTTGTACTCTCTGTCTTCAAATGTTGTTGTATATTTTTTAATTATTTTATCATTTTCTCTTTCTACTTATGAGAAAATTAATTTTACACATCACAGTTACAGTGATATAATATTCTATGTTTCTTTGTGTACTTACTATTACTAGTGAGGTTTATACCTTCAGATAATTACTTATTATGCATTACTATCTTTTTCTTTCTGATTGAAGTACTCTCTTTAGCATTTGTTGTAAAACACATCAATCTGGTGTTGGTGAAATCTTTTGGCATTTGTTTGTCTGGGAAGGTCTTTATTTCTCCCTCATGTTTGAAGGTTATTTTCACTGGATATACCATTCTAGGGTAAAAGTTTTTTTTTCCTTCAACATGTTAAATATGTCATGCTATTCTCTACTGGCATTTCAGGTTTCTACTGAAGAGTCTTCTGTCAGGCATATTGTAACTCCATTTTATGCTATTTGTTTCTTTTCTCTTGCTGTTTTTAGAGTCATTTCTTTATCCTGCATCTTTGGGAGTTTTTATTGAATACCTTGTGCTAGTCTTCTTTGGATTAAATCTGCTTAGCATTCTATATCTTTATTGTACTTGGATATTTATATCTGTCTCTAGATTTGTGAAGTTCTCTATTAACTTTTTGAATAAACTTTCTACCCATATATTTTTCTCTACCTCCTCTTTAATGTCAATAACTATTAATTTAACTCCTTTGAGGCTATTTTCCACATCCTGTAGGTGTGCTTAATTACTTTTTCTTCTTTTGTCTTTTGCTTCCTCTGACTGTGTATTTTCAAATAGCCAGTCTTTAAGATCACTAGTGGTTTCTTCTGCTTAATCAGTTCTGATATTAAACGACTCTGATGAACTCTTCAGTATGCCAATTGCATTTTTCAGTCCAGAATTCTGCTTGATTCTTTTTATTTATTTCAATCTCTTTGTTAAATTTATCTGATAGAATTCTGAATTCCTTTTCTGTGTTATCTTGAATTTATTTGAGTATCAAAACAGCTATATTGAATTATTTGTCTGAGGGGTCATATATCTCTGTTTCTCAAGGATTGGCCTCTGGTTCCTTATTTAGCTCATTTGGTGAGGTCAATGTTTTCCTGAATCATCTTGATACTTGTCTGTTCATCTCTGGTCATTGAAGAGTTAGGTATTTATTGCAGTCTTTACAGTCTGGGCTTTTGTACTTGCCCTTCTTTAGAAAGTTGTCTAGATATTAAAAAAAAACTTGGGTGTTGTGATCTAAACTATATCTGCTTCAGGGGGCACCCCAAGTCCGGTAATGCTGTGGTTCTTGCAGATTTTTAGAGGTACTGCCTTGATGGTCTTGAACAAGATCTGGTAGAACTCTCAGGATTACCAGGCAGAAACTTGTGCTCTCTTCCCTTACTTACTCCCAAATAAACAGAAAGTCTCTCCTTGTTTTGAACTCCTTGAAGCATTGAACGGAGTGACACAAGCACCCCTGTGGTCACCATAACTAAGACTCCCCTGGCTCAGATCTGAAGCCAGCACAGCACTGGGTCTCACCCAAGGCCTGCTGTAATGACTCCCTTGCTACTGCCTATGTTTGCTCAAGGCCATTAGGCTCTACAATTAGCAGGTGGCAAGCCAGGCAGGCCTGTGTCTTTCACTTCAGGGCAGTGAGTTCTCCCAGGCCTTATGTAGGTCCAGAGATGCTGCCTGGGAGCCGGGGACTAGAGTCAAAAACCTTAAAAATTACCTAATATTCTGTCATACTCTAAACTGGCATGCAAACCACAAGCTGGAGCCCTTCCCATTCTTCCCTACCTTTCCAATGGCAGAAGAGCCTCGCCCCATGGGCACCACCACCACAGGCCCAAGAAGAGTACTGTCAGACTACCTTCAATGTACCTTTTAGGTCCAAGAGCTCTTCAGTCAGCTTGTGGTGACTGATGGCTGGCCTAGTATTCATCCTTCAGAGTAGTGGGTTCCCTTTTCCCCAGAGAAATTACAGCAGTGCCATCCAAGAGCCAGATACTCTAATCAGGGTCTTCAAGAGCTCACTTGGTGTTGTACCCCTGCATGGAGGAGCTGGTACTGAAG
Organism: Mandrillus leucophaeus; assembly: GCF_000951045.1. Taxonomy (NCBI): domain Eukaryota; kingdom Metazoa; phylum Chordata; class Mammalia; order Primates; family Cercopithecidae; genus Mandrillus; species Mandrillus leucophaeus. The sequence goes on along the minus strand of NW_012098588.1, from coordinate 582,835 downwards.
GTGCAAGATAAATCCCCTTTACTTTTCCCTCTACTTTCTCAAGTGAAAGGAGTTTCTCCCCACATCCATCATAGCTGGTAGTGTGCTGAGTCTCACCTTAAGCCCGGAAGTCTTAGAGTCTCACTTAATGCCCTCAACATAGTCCCTGTGTATTGCTGCTGGATATTCAGGGCCCAAAGTCTCTCCAGTTAGCAAGTAGTAAATGCTGCCAGGACTGGGTCCTTCCCTTCAAGGCAGTGAGTTCCCTCTGGCAGAGGACTTGTCTAGAAATGTCATCTGGGACATGGAGCCTGGAATCAGATCTTCGTGACATTTACTGGTGCCCTATCCTTCTGACTGAGCTGTTGTACAAGATGTAAGACAAAGTTCCTCAAGTGTAAGGAAGGGCTCCCCCTTGGAGCCATGAGCTGTGCAGCCTGGGGTTAAGGGAATGATGATGCCAGCACTTCCCTCGCTGCTCCAGCTGGTGTCTCAGAAGGTCATGTGACCCCAAATCCACCGTCTTTGGGCCAAGTTCAGCACTAAGACTTGTCAAAAAGTTGTAGTCCTTAGGTCCTAGATGGTTTTTCAAGTTTACTTAAAGACCCAGAGCACTTTAGCCCATGGCAGCACCACTTATGGGACCTCGAATTTTGACCAATAATATTGGTGATTCCTCTCTGACTAGGGCTGGTTAAATGCTCCCTCCATGGATGGGAATCAGCTAGATTTTGTCCAGTTTTCCTTTCTGCTATAACAGGGCAGCACTGAATTCAATGCCTCACATTTACCGTACTCTCCCTCCTCCAGTGCCCAGAAATGCCCTCTACATCACGCTGCTGCTCCTGGGGAATGAGGGAGGGGTGGCATCAGCCATTCAAGACAGTTTGTTTTACCTCTTCAAAGCCTCTTTCAGCGATATTAAGTTAAAGCCAGCTACTTTGAGTGCTCACTAGATTTTTGGTTATTATGATGGTGCTTTTGTGGTGTAGATAGTTGTTAAATTGGTGTCCTTGTTGGGGGAACAATTGGTGGTGCCTTCCATACTGCTATCTTGCTCTGTCTGCAGCCAGGACACTGAATTATTTTAAAATGAAAACTTCTCTTCTGTGAAAGACAATATGAAGAGAATGGAAATATAAGTCATAGACAGGAAGAAAACATTTGCAAAACACATATTTGATAAAGAACTGTTATCCAAAATCTACAAATAACTCTTCACATTCAACAACATGTAAATGAACTTTCAATTTATAAATTTGTCTTTGTATTAGCTGTTCTCTCTACATGCAAACCTCTTCCCTGGGCTGCATTCTTCTCAGAATAATAATTTGATCAAAGGTCTTCTTGGAGGCCATTTTTTCCTGACCATGTAATCTCAAGCAGAGGGTGCTGTCCTCTCTGTGTATTCCTTTCTAACAGACAGAAAGGCTGGGATAAGGCTTTCTTCTTTGGGCCAAAGCTCCCAAAAAAAGAGGTGTTTTAAGCAGATTTTTGTGCCCCCAGAGTAAGGGCACCTACACTCATACTCACAGCTCTGGGCAAGACCTACCTTCAGGCTGATCTGCCCCAGTCCTCAGGCACTAGGTGCCCCAGAGAAGACACAGGGTATGGACAGGTAAGTCAAGGGGCAGGGGTGAGGTGTCTGGCTTTCACAAGTTTCCCACTGTATCAGGGTCACACGGAGGAATCTTGCTGTTTCTGCATGCTCTGTGGTGAGGAGAAATGATTAGCTGGGAGCCAATTAAGGATTTTGTCAGAGGCAGGGGAACTTTGAATAAACTAGATATTTAAACTGAAATAAAACCATTTAAATCATAAGAGCCTGAGATATATTAGTTATACGAGATTAAAAAGTGGCATTTTGTTTGCAAAAAAAAAAAGACAATACAAAAATAAATAAAAAGAAAAATTGGCAAACAAACAGAACCGACACCATCGAAGAAGACAAGCAGATGGCAAATAAACATATGAAAAGATGTTCGGTATCATATGTTATTAGGAAACTGCAAATTAAAACAACACCTAGATACCACTACACATGTATAATTTTGGCCAAGTTTCAAGACATTTTCAACATCAAATGCCGAAGAGGATTAGGAGCAACAAGAATTCTCATTCCTTGCTGATGGCAATGCAAAATAATGCAGTTACTTGGCAGACATTTTGACAGTTTCTTACAAAGTTAAACATACTCTTACCATATGATTGAGCAGTTGTGTTTCTTGTATTTACCCAAATAAATTGAAAACATATATTGACACAAAAATCTGCACACAGATACTTATAGTAGCTTTATTCATAATTGCCCAAACTTGGAAACAACCAAGATGTCCCTCGATACATGAATGGATAAACAACCTGTGGTACCTCCAGACAGTGGAATATTATTTAGTGCTAAAAAGAAATGTGTTATCAAGCCATAAAAAGATGAGGCTTGATAGTCCCGGCTACTTGGGAGGCTGACATGAGAATCGCTTGAACCCAGTAAGTGGGGATTGCAGTGAAGCGAGATCACACCTCTGCACTCAGTGCACTACAGCCTGGGTGAGAGAGCAATAATCTGTCTCAAAAACCAAAAACCAAAAAAACAGAGGCTAAGGACCTGTAGTTCTGGGCTCCCTCCCTCACCTGTGGACAAGGGTCACTTCTGGGCTGCTTTGACCAAGAAATAAAACTTGCTTTTATAAGGAATAAAGGAAAGCCAGGCATGGTGGCTCATGCCTGTAATCTTAGCACTTTGGGAGGCTGAGGCGGGCGGATCAACTGAGGTCAGGAGTTCGAGACCAACCTGACAAACTTGGAGAAACTCCATCTTTACTAAAAAAAATACAAAATTAGCCGGGCATGGTGGTGCATGCCTGTAATCCCAGCTATTCAGGAGGCTGAGGCAGGAGAATCCCTTGAACCCTGGAGGTGGAGTTTGTGGTGAGCCGAGATTGCACCGTTGCACTCCAGCCTGGGCAACAAGAGCGAAACTCCGTCTAAAGGAAAAAAAAAAAGAGTAAAGGAAAACAGCAGTGAACCACATCCACTTCTATTAAACTTACTGTGATGTGACTCTTTTCCACCTCTTATCTGCTACTGTGATAGTAAACCAAAGCGAAGGCAGTTTGTCTTTCTCCCCAGTCTTAAATGAGAAAGAGCCTGAGACTGGTCTGTTATAACTGAAAAATATTTAGTTTTAGGACCCGCAAATCACTGCTTTAGTGACTTCCTCAGTTTTGATTATTAAAAGCCTCTTGTTGCTTCTTAGATTATCCAAAACGTCTATTTTGGTTTTCTGGTTAGGTTTGTCCCAACTGAATAGCAACCCAGGTCTGCACACTTTTGATTCCTTTCATTTACATTCAAATGGATCTGCCTCATGTCTCAAATCCCTTATGGTCCCTCTGTGTACTGTCAGTTACACTGAATAAGCTAATTTGTGTTAAGTTTTTAATGGTCCATTTTACTTCCCTTCTGAGAAGTCATATTTATCTACACTACCAACCTCAAATAATATGGTAAACCTGAAAGAATTACAATACCATTGGAAGCTAAGAGTCATGAAAGCATTCTATAAAATGAATTCCATTTATTGACCCTCCTAAGTCTATCAAAATAGTAGAGAGAAGAGACATTTATAAGGAGAGTTTCAGGAGAAGATAGTTGATATGATTGTGGCTGGTAAGTCAGTAATGATAATAATTACTCAGAGAATTCACATTGCAATCTAGTTTTTGTCTGTTCCAGAATCTCAGTATCAGTCTCAACACACACATTGAAATCCTGCCATTTCAACACCTACAGCATGATTCTTCAAGTCTTTGTGTCTTTTCACATAGGCCATTCCATGTGCATGGTACGTCCCTTCTCTTTCTCGTCGTGAAGTGAAATTGCATTCATTCTTTAAAACCTAGTTAAAATATTACCTCCTCTTTAAGATGTCCCCTGATGTTTCTAGGAAAAAATTTTTCTGGCTTGTTTTTATTATCATTTGGTTTACATTGTATATAAAGTAGTTATTACATTGTATTATAGTAACCTTCTTTTTTGACCAGACCAAAAATATTTGCTAGAAGCAAGCATATCATATTCAACTTAGTATTCTTTTTTAGGGCTTAATGATGTACCTAAACCATAACATAGAGAAGCAAATGGATAAATAAAAATAATGAATGAATATATTGCCTTTCAGAAAAGTCCGCTTATGAGGGGGCAGCAGCTTTCGGCAGGTACAATAATGAGCATTTCTTAAGAAAAAGGTTCTATTTCTGCTATAGAGATCTTATAAATATCAGCATTAAACAAGTGTGTAAATTATGAAATTGAGTTAAAAAATTATAGTGAGCCCAATTTTTACAACAGAGTCTTATGATTTGGTGATGATTTTGTTTCTCAGATTTTGGTCAAAAATTGCACTGACTGCAATTTTTGACAAAAGAGAATGGCAATTTTACAGTATACAAAACATTATTGTTAACTATAGTCACCGTCCTGTGCACTAGGACGCCAGAAGAGAGGATTTTGAATGTTCTCACTACAAAGCAATGATGAACATATGAGGTGATGAATATGCTAATTACCCTGATTTGATCATTATACAAGGTATACCTGTCGCCAAGCATCATATTGTACTCCCTAAATATGCACGGTTATTTTGGGTCAATTAAAATGAAAAAAATTATAACGGCAATTTCACTACACATACTTTTATCATAGTGAAGAAATGGGAATAAGAGAAGTGTGTAGGCCTACTTGCAATTAATCTATGTCTTACTCAATTATACGCACTAATAAATTTGGAGCATTTTTTGCTTCAAAGAAACTTGAACACAAAAATTTGATAAGCACTGATATTTGTAAATTACCAGCTTGTGTGATAACTTCATGATATATTTCTTATGGAAACAACAGGTGCTGGAGAAGATGTGGAGAAATAGGAAAACTTTACACTCTTGGTGGGACTGTAAACTAGTTCAAGCATTGTGAAAAACAGTGTGGTGATTCCTCAAGGATCTAGAACTAGAAATACCATTTGACCCAGCCATCCCATTACTGGGTATATACCCAAAGGATTATAAGTCATGCTGCTACAAAGACACATGCATATGTATATTTATTGCGGCACTATTCACAATAGCAAAGACATGGAATCAACCCAAATGTCCATCAGTGACAGACCGGATTAAGAAAATGTGGCACATATACACCATGGAATACTATGCAGCCATTAAAAAGGATGAGTTTGTGTGCTTTGTAGGGACATAGATGCAGCTGGAAACCATCATTCTCAGCAAACTATTGCAAGAACAGAAAACCAAATACCCCATGTTCTCACTCATAGGTGGGAAATGAACAATGAGATCACTTGGACTCGGGAAGGGGAACATCACACACCGGGTCCTATTGTGGGGAGAGGGGAGGGATAGCATTAGGAGATATACCTAATGTAAATGACAAGTTAATGGGTGCAGCACACCAACATGGCACATGTATACATATGTAACAAACCTGCACGTTGTGCACAAGTACCCCAGAACTTAAAGTGTAATAATAATGATAAAAAAGAAATACAATATACAGTTACTTAAAAAGATGAAATGCTCTGGTATAAACCTATCCAAACATGTATAAGGCTTGTATGTTAAAAACTGCAAAATACTGATGAAATAATTCAAAGAAGGCCTAAATAAAAGAAAAGACATACTGTTTTCATGGATATGAAGACACAGCATCATAAATATGTGAATTCTCCCCAAATTGACATGCAGTTTTAACGCAATTACTGTCAAAATTCCAGCAAGTTTTTTTGTAGATATTGACAAGATATCTGAGATTGACTTATTTAGAAATGCAAAAGAATATGATAATTTTCAAAATTTTGAAAAAGTAAAGTTGGAGAAATAGGTCTACCCAATTTTAGGAGTTGTTTTATATTGCCTGTAATCAACATTGTATATTATTGAAGGGAAGCTAGACACATAGATTAAGGAAATAGAACAGCAAAACCCAAAATAGACCCACACAAATATAATAGATTTCGGTAATATGGGGCAAAAGCAATTCGATGAAAAAAAAAAATAGATTTTTCTTTGACAAATGGTGCTAGAGCAATTGGATACCCAATGAGAGAAGAAAAATCTTAATGTAAGTCATACCTTATATAAGAGTTAACTCAAAATGGATCACAACTTAAATGTAAAATTACAAAAATTGTAGGAAAAATATCCCAGAAGGAACTTAACAGAATCTAGGGCAAGGTAGAGGTTTTTAGATATAGCAGCAAAAGCATAGTTTATAAATTGGAATTTGGATAAATTATGTTTCATCAGATTAAAAACTTTTGCTCTGTGAAACACTCTCCTGTTAAAATAATGAAAGGAGAAGCTCCAGACTGAGAGAACGTATTTGCAAACCACATATCTGAGAAAGGACAGAATATATAAAGAATTCTCAAAGCTCAACAGGAAAAAAAAAAAAGCCACTTAGATAATAAGCACAATACATGAAATAATATTTTGTCAAAGAGGACATACACATAGCAAATAAATGCATGAAAAACTGTTCAACAATTTTAGTCAAATACTAATTAAAACCACAATGAGATATCACTATATACTTATCAGAATGTCAAAAATGAAAATTAAGAATAACAACAAATACCAATAACACTGCAGAAAAACTGGATCACTCTTTTAATACCAGTAGGAATTTGAAATGGTTTATCCACACTGAAAACAGTTTGGCATTGTCTTAAAATTAACCACGCCACTACCGCGTGACCCAGCAAATGCATTAGTGGGCATTTATCTCAGAAAAATAAAAAGCTTTCTCACACAAAAACTTGAAGATGAGTGTTCATGGCATCTTAATTCATAATAGCTAAGAACTGGAAACAATTCAGATGTCCTTAATAAATGGTTAAGTAAACAGGGCTATATCTATTCCGTGAAATAATACTTAATAAAATAGGAATAAAGTTTTGATATGCACAGCAACTTGAATGACTCTTCAGAACACTATGCTAAGCATAAAAACTCAATCTCCAAAGTTTACATACCGCAAGATGATATTTTGTATGATGTTATAAAGTAACAATATCTTAACAAATGACAACAGGTTTGCAGACCATGGTTGTCAGAGATTCAGGAGGTGAGGAAAGTGGATGTAACTATAAAGGGGCAGCATAAGGAATCTCTGTGGTGTCGGAAATGTTCTGTACATTGATATCATGACTGTATCAGTGTCAATACCCCAATTGTGATATTGTACTATGGCTTTGCAAGATGTCAGCACTGGCAAAAGCTAGGTAAAGGAGCGGATGTGGTCTCTGCGTTATTTCCTGCAACTGAATGTGAACCTATTGTGTAATTACCTTAAAACAAAAAATTTAACTCAAAAATATATAAGGCAATAAAGAGTATGCAAGGGTTTTACCTGGAGTAAGCAGATATGGCATATTGCAATGTAAAGTAAAACATACAGTATTATGGCATAGTAAATATAATAGATAATGACTGCATTGGGGTTTTAATTAATTAATTAATTATTTTTTTTTAAAGATAGGGTCTTCTCACTTTTGCCCAGACTGGAATGCAGTGGCACCATAATGGCTCGCCGCAGACTCCATCTTTTGGGCTCAAGACATTCTCTTGCCTCAGCCTTCTGAGTAGCTGGCACTACAGGCTGGGCCATCACATCTGGCTTTTTTTTTATGTATATATATATACACTTTATTTTTTAGAGATGGGGTGTTGATATGTTGCCTAGGCTGGACTCGAACTCCTGGGCTCAGGCGATCCTCCAGCCTTGGGCTCTCAAAGAGTTGGGCTTACAGGCACGTGAGCCACCATGCTGAAACAGGGTTTTAATTTAAAATGAAGGCTGGTTAGGAGCACTATGCAATGCATGCTATTCCAATTGACTACTAAAATTTCTGTAAAGAAATCTGGAAAAAAAATATAAACATTAAAACTGAAAATTAAGACTTACTAGACTGGGAAAAAATTGCCACACATGACAAGGTGAATGGAAATGGATACAAAAACTGAATCAGTATTTTTGCTATGCTGACATAGAGAACGTTACAGAAATAGAATTTTGGAGTAGATATGCCTTATTTTTTATGATGGTATGATTTACAAACGAATGAAGTCTAGAATACGTAGTATTATACCAATCACAGAAGGGGTTTTCTAAGAGACAACAGCAATTTGATCAATTTGAACCCCTATACAAATGTTTAGGAAAAATTTAATCTTCAATAACGGTAGAGAATATGCAAAAATTTTCCAGAAGAATGAATTAAAACTTTTTGTGAAATTTAAAGGAGCAAGTAATTGGGTATCAGAGGATTCATTAATTGTATTTAATAGGCTTTTTTTAAAACCTCTGTCTTAACTTTCTTTGAGCAATTCATTTATATTTTTATATCAGAAATATGATCTTTTGGAGGCCGAGACGGGTGGATTACGAGGTCAGGAGATTGAGACCGTCCTGGCTAACACGGTGAAACCCCGTCTCTACTAAAAAAATACAAAAAACTAGCCGGGCGAGGTGGCGGGCGCCTGTAGTCCCAGCTGCTCGGGAGGCTGAGGCAGGAGAATGGCGTGAACCTGGGAGGCGGAGCTTGCAGTGAGCTGAGATCCGGCCACTGCACTCCAGCCTGGGCGACAGAGCGAGACTCCGTCTCAAAAAAAAAAAAAAAAAAGAAATATGATCTTTTATAATTACAAATTGATGGAGACAAACTTATTCAACATTTTGAAACAGCTTATATCTTGTATTAGTTGTGGAAGGAGATAATTTAGGGAAAGTAGAATTAATATATAAATATTATTAGGAAAGATCAAGCAAGATCAAATTCTCTGAAGAAAGTTTTAAAGAAAATTTATGTGGTGCTCTAAAATGTGGCAGTGGCTAATGTTTTCACAAACAGTTTTAGCTTGTAGAAAGTTCTCAGAGATAAGTACTGTTTTATCATTCTCCAGTTTATCATACTTGTTACGAGCTACAGTCAAAATGAGTATAGGAAACAAGAAAGGAATAAGTGAGAATTGTTGCTTGTGGGTATGACAATTTAAGGGGAGGAATTTAAATGATATATCAGAACAGCTGTATTTAGGGAAACATTTTATACTTTCTATATTCTAAAGTTAATTTTTCTTCTTTCTTCCTCCTTAAAACAATTTTCCACAATGTTTCAGTTTTGCAAATGGGTTCCATCTAATTAATCTATGAAGTGATGATAATATGATTAATCTATGAAGTGTTGGGGGAAATATAACATAAATGTGCAAAGCAAAACATGGCATTTCAAGCCTGAAGGATTTTGAAATTACCTCATTTATCTGTATATGATGTCTAAAAGCCTCAACTAAGTAAATACAGAAGTTTAGTAAATGTATGTCACAGTGTTTTATTATCTTACTCATGAGAATAACAAACATGAGAGCCTTATTTCAAGACAATTTGTATACAATTCTCGTAAGCTTGAATATAGAAACTAACTAGATATATAGTTTCTATATACATTAGCATATTGATTTCAGGATGTCTATTTTACTTTCCAAATTAACACTACCTATAAGAGTCATTAATCTAATCATCACTTTATGTTTCAGTTAATTATAAATGCTGTTGAACTACACTTGGCCAGGCATTGATCCATATATATCTTACTAGAAATATCCTTAAAATGCAGTGTATGACTATTCATCATTAAATTCACTTATGAAGCACCCTTTGCATTTCTTTTTATGCTACAGTGCTCAGTTCCAAGCTGATCCTTGGACTAGATTTTTGGCTGATTCGAGCACAATCTGATAAAGTCAAAGGTTTGGTCTTATTAACACTGTTTCATAGTCACAGGTTTCACTTCTCTCTCTAGCTTACAAAAAGATGTGGACATAGAAACTTCTGGGGAAAAATTCAAAAGGAGTTTAAGGCAATGGTAACCTCTGGAAATGAATATTTAATAATTTTATTCAATAAATTCATTCATTTCTTAAAAAATAAAAATCTCGTTCTAACAATTCATGTACCCTCAGAAGTGTAGTGCATCTATTAAGAACACTGCCTTTTGAGTTAGACTGCCTTGGTTTAAATCTTGACTTTGTCATGTATTAAATATATGCCTTTGAAAAATTTATGTAACCTCTTCTTTACGTGTCAATTTTCTTATATATAGAATAGGTATAATCTAGTAACTACTGCATAGAATTATATAATGATAAAATGAGTCAGTACATATAAAGCCCTTATAATTGACTACTACATAGCATCAGATAAATTATCATTATTAATTTTAGTATCAAGGAATAGGGTAATGCCTTAATCTTATTGTTTAAATATCAGAATTTTTTCTTGCCTTATTTTTTAATTTTTATTTTAAGTTCAGGGGTGCAAGTGCAGGTTTGTGACAAAAGTAAACTTGTGTCATGGGGGTTTGTTATGCAGATCATTTCCTCACCCAGGTATTAAGTCTAGTACCCATTATTTATTTTTCCTGATCCTCTCCCTCTTCCTATCTTCCACCCTTGGAAAGGCCTCAGTGTGTGTTCATCCCCTCTATGGGTCCATGTGTTTTCATCATTTAGCTCCCACTTATAAGTGAGAATATGTGGTATTGATTTTCTGCTACTGTATTAGTTTGCTGAGGATAATGGCCTACAGTTCCACCCATGTTCATGCAAAGGACATGATTTCATGTTTTATGACTGTATAGTATTCCATGGTGTATATGTGCCATATTTTATTTATCTACAATATTATTGATGGCCATTTAGGTTGATTCCATGTCTTTGCTATTGTGAATAGTGCTGCAATGAACATTCTCTATTCTGTTCCATTGGACTATGTGTCTGGTTTTATACTTTACCATAATGTTTTGATTAATATAGCTTTGTAATAAACTTAAAAACTGAGTAGTGTAATGCCTCCAGTATTTTATCACTTTCAGTATTACTTTTACCACTCAAGGCTCTATTTTGGTTTCATAAAAATTATAGCATTGCTTTTTTCTATTTTTGTGAAAAATGACATTTCTATTTTGAGAAAGATTGCCCTGAATCTATAGATTGGTTTATGTCATAAGGTCATGTTAACAATATTAACTTTTTAAATCCAAGATCATGGGATGTCTTTCCATTTCTTTGTGTGCTGTTAAATTTCTTTCACCATTGTTTTGTCATTTTCCGTGTAGAGGTGTTTCACCTTCTTAGTTAAATTTATTTGTAGGTGGGTTTTTTTGTAGCTATTACACTTGTGATTGCCTTCTTGATTTCTTTCTCAGCTAGTTCAATATTGGTATATAGAAACATTACAAATTTTGTGTGTTGATTTTGTATACTGCAAATTTACTGAAACTGTTTATCACATATAAGAAGTTTTGGTGGAGTTTTTAGGTTTTCTATGTATAAGATCATGCCATCTGCAAAGAGGGGTAATGTGTCGTCTCTTTTTCCAATTAGGATGTTTTTATTTCTTTCTCTTGCCTGATTGCTCTGGCTAGAACTTACAGCTCTATGTTGTACAGGAATGGTGAAAGTGGGGATCATTACCATACTCCAGTCCTTACATGAAAGACTTTCAGCTATTCTCCATTCAGTGTTATGGTAGCTGTATGCTTCTCGTATTTTGCCGTTACTGTGTTGAGATTTGTTCCTTCCATGCCCAGTTTATTGAAAAATTTTTATCATAAAAGGATGTTGAGTATTGCCAGTGTTTTTTTCTGTGTCCATTGAGATGATCATATGGTTTTTGGCCCTCATTCTGTTATTATAATGTATCATGTTTATTGCTTTGAATAGCGTGAATCCTCTTTGCATCCCTGACATAAATTCTACTTGATGATGGTGTATTACATTTTTGATGTGCAGATTTGATTGTCTTCAATTTTGTTGGAAATTTTTGCATCTGTGTTCATCAGGAATATTGTTTTATGGTTTCACATATTTGTTGCATACTTGTCTAGTATTAGGGTAATGTCGGACTCATTGAATGAGTAAGGGACAATTCTCTCCTCTTCAAATTTTGGGCATAGTTTGGAGAAAATTTGTATTACTTTTCTTGTTAAGTTTGAAAGAAGTTGGCAGTAAAAGCTTCTGACCCTGGACTTTTATTCACTGGGGCAATTTTATTAGGGTTCAGTCTCATGACTTATTATTGGTCTGTTCAAATTTTCTACATTTTCCTGATTGAATCATAGTAAGTAGTGTGTGTTTAGGAATTTATTTGTTTTCTCTAGGTTTTCAAGTTTGTTGGTTCAAGTTCATAATCATCTCTGATAATGTTTGTATTTCTGTGGTATCAGTTGTAGATTGCCATTTTCATATCTAATTTTATTTATTTGAATCATCTCTCTTTTTTCTTGGTTAGTCTAGATTGTAGTTTATCAAATTTTCTTATGTTTTCAAGAAAAAATTACAAATTTTGTGTTTTGATGATTCTTTGTATTAATTTTTAGTCTCTATTTTGTTTTGTTTTCTCTGGTCTTTATTCTTTCTCTCTTTCTCCAAATCTGAGTTTTGTTTGTTCGTACTTTTCTAGTTCTTTAAGATGCATTGTTATTTATTTGATATCGCTCTACTTTTTTAATGAAGGCATTTATTACTATAAGCTTTACTCTTAGCACTGGTTTTGCAGTACTCCAAAGATTTTTGTATACTGTGTTTCAATTTGCCTGTGTAATGACTTTTTAAATTTCTTCCTTAATTTTTTTCTTGACCCAATGTTCATTCAGGAGAATGTTGTACCATTTCCCTGTATTTGTACAATTTTCAAAGTTTTTCTCATTACTGAATTTTAATTTTTAGCTGTTGTGGTCTGAGAAAATACTTGATATGATCTTCATATTTTAAAATTAGTTGAGAATTACTTTCTGTCCTAACATATATTCTAGTGGAGAGATGCTTCATGTGTTCATGAGAAGAATGTGTGTTCTGTAGTGATTGGATGAAATGTTCTGTGCCTGTTAGGTGCATTTAATCTAAAGTACAGCATAAATCCTAGTTTCTTTGTAAATTTTCTATTTCATGTGTCTAATATTGAGATTGGGGCGCTGAAGTCCCCAACTATGATTATATTAAAGTCTATATCTCCCTTTAGCTCTAATATTTGCTTTACATATGTGAGTTGTCTGGTATTGAGTGCATATATATTTTGAATTGTTATATTCTGTTGCTGAATTGATCCCCTAATCATTATATACTGATTTTTTTATCTCTTTTTACTGATTTTGACTTGAAATTTGTGTTATCTAATAAAAGTATGGCTAACTTTACTCATTTTTGGATTTTGTTTGTGTACATTATTGTTTTCATTCCTTTCCTTTCAGCCTATATGTATCTTTACAGGTAAGATGAGTTTCTTGTAGACAGCATATAGTTGGATCATTTTTTAAAAAATCAGGCTGTATCTTTTAAGTGAAAAGTTTAATTATTTTATTTTCAAGGTTATGATTGATATGTGATATCTTATTTTTGTCATTTTATTAATTGGTTTCTGGTGGTGTTTTCAATATCTTTCATTTCTTTCACTTTTTGTTTGTTGTTACAGTTTGGTGGTTTTCTGTAGTGCTAATAGTTGAGTCCATTCTCTTCTTTGTGTGATTCCTCTATCAGTGGGTTTTTCTTTCATGCATTTCCATGATGATAGGAAATCATCTTTCCTATCATCTTTCACTTTCAGATGTTAGACTCTCTTAAACATTTTTTTGTATGGCAAGTCTAATGGTAATGAATTCCCTCAGGTATTGATTGTCAGAAAAACTGTGTTTCTCCTTCATTTAAGAAAAATAATTTTGCTTGATGTAGTATTCTTGGCTGACAGTGTTTTCTTTCAGCACTTTGAATATATCATCTAATTCTTTATCGAAACCTGTAAGGTTTTTGTGAGAAAACTGCTGTTGCCTTCAATTCTGGGTGTATGCAGTAGTTATGTCTTCATATGATTACTTTGGCTGTAAATAGCACCAGTGGTGCCTAATTTCCTTAGTGGCTTAGGGTGTGGTTAGTAGAGGCTGTGATAAAGTTTTAATGAGAATGGGTACATCAGATCAGCTTGTCCTCAGGCCTCAGTGGTGGTGGCTGCATGCCAAATATGCCTGTTCTTGAGTCCCAGGTCTGAATATGCTGGTACTCGTGTTAGTGTGTCAAGGCAGGCCAATTCTTGGCCTTCAGGTGGCTTTCTTGAAGGCCAGCAGGGGTAGCAGGAGGCTGGGCAGGTGCATGAGACCTTGAGACCCTGAGGAGTAGGTGTGCTATATAGGTGATGACAGTTAGCAGTGGAGGGACAATCATCTGGCTCCCGAGTGGTCTATGCTGGTATTGGTTGTGACTACAATAGGCTTGGTGAGCCAGTATCTAGGCCTGGTGATGGCATATATATGTGGATGCCATCTATACTGACACTGGCAGGTTGGGAGGGCCCATCTGGGAGGGCCCGTCTTCAGGTGGAGAGGAGTGCTCAGGCACCAAAGGTTGTGTATGAGGCTGAGCAATTCCCAGGCCTTTGGACGGTGTGCTCAGGCACTGTGGGCAGGGGTGGAGACAGGCTGGGTGGGCCTGTCATCAGGCCTCCAAGTGTGCCTTCTGGCTTTGGGGGGCAGGGGTGAGATGACACCCAGCTACCCAGCAAAATGCTGAGGTGGAGACAGTAGTGGCTCTGCTATAGCCTTGCTGCTGAGTAGGGCAACATTGCTTTCAGTGGTAAACAGGTGCATGAGAAGTGTGTATTTTGTCTTTAAGTGGTGGTTGCAAGCAGGGTAGCCTGTCTTCCGGGTGCTTGCAAATGCAAGGCAGTACTGCTACTGAGGGTGACAGAGTAACTATAATGGCATGTGCTTTGATGGTGGCAGCGACAGCTGTCAGTGTTGACTTGCTGTGGACTGGGGATGTCAATGAGGCTCCAGGATCTTTAGATGGAGGAGTTATTGGGCTCCAGGTTAAGGTGTAGTCTGATGGTGGTTGGGTTCTCAATGTGGCACCATGATGTAGCTTCTGAGAACTCGGGGTGTATGAGATCCAGTGTAAGCTCCCACCCTGAAGCAATGATGTCATATGGTATTGAGGGATCTTCCTATGTTAGTCTCAGGGCCCATGTGGGTTGAGGGGCTGTCCCATAGCAGGAATCTGGGGTGGAAATATGGACTGCTACTGGTCACTCACTTACTATTTGCTCACACTGGGGAGACTCAGTGGGCTCCCAGTCACTCTTAGCCTAGCAGGCTGCCTTGTTTGTCTCTCTTTTCTTGACATTAGAGTTACCTGTAATTTCTCTGTTGAATTCCAATATTTGCTCCTAGGTGATCTATTTAAAGTGTAATTATAATGTCCTTGTTTTGATTATTTCTAATGGAGGAAGTGAGTACCGAATATTGCTAGTCATCAGTTTTAAAATTCCTTAAGTTTACTGTATTTTGGATAATAGTCATTTTAACTGGGATGAAATAATAATGCATTCTGGTTTTGATTCACATTTCTCTGATGATTCATGATAATGAAATTTTTTTTACATACCTGTTGACTACTGATATCTTCTTTTGAGAAATACTCCTTCACATCACTTGCCTATTTAAATTGTATTATAGTAGTAGTAGTAGTAGTAGTAGTTGTAGTAGTAGCATTGTCATTATTATTGCTGTTGACATTTTGTTCATCATATATTCTTGTGCCAATCTTATGCTGGGATTTGCAAATATTTTTCTTCCATTCTGTAGTTTATCTCTTCATTGTGGTTTTCCTTTTCTATGTAAAAGCTTTTAGCCTGATATAATCCCATTTGTCTACTTTTGCTTTTTTGTTTATGCTTTTGCAGTCTTTCCATAACCAAAACATATTTCCTCAGACCAATGTCCTGAAGAATTTCCTCAAAATTTTCTTCTAGTAGTATGATAGTTTCAGATACCACATTTACATCTTTAATCTACTTTATATTTTTTTTTGTATGTGATAAGCAATAAGAGTCTAGTTTCATTCTTTGGCATGTGAATTTCCTGTCTTTCCAGCACCAATTATTGAAAAGACAGTCCTTTTCCCCAATGCATGGTGTTGGTGCCTTTGTAAAAAATGAATTGAACATAAATATGTGTATATATTTCTGTATTCTCTATTTTGTTCCAATGTTCAATGTGTTGTTTTTATACCAATATCATGCTATTTTGATTACTGTAGCTTAGTAGTATATTTTGAAGTCAGGTAGTGTGATGCCACCAGCTTGCTTCTTTTCCTCATAATTGCTTAGGCTATTTGGGTTACTTTTTGGTTTCATATGAATTTTAGGATTGCTTTTTTATTCATGTTAGAAATGTAATTTTTATATTGATGGGGATTACTTTGAAACTGTAAATTGTTTTGTTTACTAAGGACATTTTAAAATATTAATTCTTCAAATCCATGAATGGAATATCTTTCCATGTCTGTGTAATGTTTAATTTCTTTTTTTTTGACTTTTGTTATCCTTAGCAAACTAACACAGGATGACAAAAACAAATACCACATGTTCTCCCTTATAAGTGGGAGCTAAATGATGAGAACACATGGACACGTACAGGGGAATAGCAGGGTGGAGGGTAGGAGGAAGGAGAGGATGGGGAAAAATAACTAATTGCTGCTAGGCTTTAATACCTGAGTGATGAAATAATCTGTATTCTTTAATTCTTTCATCAGTGTTTCACAGTTTTTATTGTAGATATCTTTTACTTCTTTGGTTAAATTTATTCCTAGGTATTTTATTTATTTTTTGTCTCTATTGTAAATGGAATTGCTTTTGAAATTTCCTCTCCACACTATTTTGTTTTGGTATACATAAATGATACTTCTTTTGTATGTTAATATTTGTATTCTGCAGCTTTACTGAATTTATTTATTTATTTATGAGACAGAGTCTCACTGCATTGTCCAGGCTGGAGTGCAGTGGCATGATCTCTGCTCACCTCAACCTCTGCTTCTCAGGTTCATGTGATTATCCTGCCTCAGCCTCCAGAGTAGCTGGGATTAGGGGTGGGCATCACCATGCTTGCCTAATTTTTGTATTTTTCATAGAGACAGGGTTTTCCCACGTTAGCCAGGCTGGTCTCAAACTCGTGACATCAGGTGATCTGCCCACGTTGGCCTCCCAAAGTGCTGGGATTACAGGCATGAGCCACTGTGCCTGGCCTGAATTTATTTTCACTTCTAACAGTTTTTAGTCGGAGTCACTAGATTTTTCTAAATATGAGATCGTGTTTTCTACAAGCAAGGACAATTTGACTTACTCCATTCCTATTTAGATACCCCTTATTTTTTCTCTTTCCTAATAGCTTTGACTAAGACTTCCAGTACATCGTTTAACAAAAGTGGTAAAAATGGGCATCCTCATTTGGTTTCTGAGCTTAGATAAAAGGCATTCATTTTATTTTCTCCAGTTCAATATGATGTTAACTGTGAGTTTGTTATATATAGCATTTATTGTTTAGATGTATTTTCCTTCTATACCCAATTTGTTGCAAGTCTCTATCATGAAAGATGCTAACTATTATCAAAGGTTTTTTTCTGAGTTTATTGAGATAATCTGATGGGTTTTGTTCTTTATTATATTAACATTATATATTGTAATTATTGATTTGTGCATGTTAAAATATTCTGGCATCCCTGGGAAGAATTATAATTTATTATGATGTATTATCCTTTTGATGCCTTGTTATATTTGATTTGCTAGCATTGTTTTGAGAATTTTTGTGTCTGTATTTATCAGGGATATAGGTCTGTATGTAGCTTTCTTTTTTGGTTGCATCTTTGCCTGGTTTAGGTATCAGAGTAATGTTGGTTTCAGGGAATGACCTAAAAGAAACTCCCTCCTTTTTAATGTTTTGGAATAATTTTTTTTTTTTTTTTGGTGGGGAGCAGGGTGTTAGGTTTTTGTAAGTTTGGTAGAATGTAGTATTAAAGCCATCCAGCCTTGAGCTTTACTTTACTGGGACACTTTCATTACTGATTCAATTTCTTTACTTGTTATTGGTCTATTCAAGTTTTCTATTTCTTTTTCAAGTTTTCTATTTCTTCTTGGATTGGTCTTGGTGTGTGTTTATGAATTGTTTATTTCTTCTAGGTTTTCCAATCTGCTAGGGGCATAGTTGTTTATAATAGTCAATAATGATTCTTTATACTTCCGTAGTACTAGTTGCAATGTCTTTTTTGTTTGTTTTTTATTTTATTTGATACTTATGTCTTTTAAAGTTGATCCAGCTAACAATTTGTAAATTTGTTTATCTTTACGAAAAAAGCAACTTTTCATTTCATTGATATTTTGTATTGTTTTGTAGGCTCTATTTCACTTAGTTCTGGTTCGATTTTATTCTTTCTTTCCACTAATTTTTAGTTTTGTTTGTTGTTGCTTTTTCAGTTTTTTGAGGGACATCCTTAGGTTATTTGAAATCCTTCCACTGTTTAATGTAGACATTTATCATTATAAATTTTATCTTAGTACTGCTCTTGCTATATCCCATAGCTTTAGGTACACGGTGTTTTATTTTCATTGGTTTCACAAAATGTTATGATTCCTTTTATAATTTATTCATTAACCCAGTCGTCATTCAGGAGCATTTTATTTAATTGCCATGTATTTGTTTAGTTTGCAGTGTTCCTCTTGTTATTGATTTCTGCTTTTATTCCATTTTGGTGTGAAAAGTTACTTGAAATAATTTTGATTGTTTTAAACTGATTGTGACTTGTTTGTTTTAAACATTTTGTGACTCGTTTTGAGGCCTGACCTATGGTCTATCCTGGAGAATACCACTTGTGCTGATGAGAAGAATATGTATTCTGTAGTCATTGGATAAAAGTTTCTGTAATTGTTAGCTCCATTCGGTCTATGTTTTAGCTTAATTCCAGCGTTTCTTTGTTGATATTCTTTCTAGATGATATTTACAATGCTGGAAGTTGGGTGTTGAAATCCCCAAATATTTTGTTTTGAGGTTCATCTATCTCCTTAACACTAATATTTGCCTCATATAAATGAATGCTCCAGTGTTGGGTGCATATATAATACATTTACAATGGATGTATTCTTCTGATAAACTGGGACCTTTATGATTATATAATGAACTTTTTTGTCTCTCTTTTTTTCCTGGACTTAAAGTCAATTTTGTCAGATATAAACATAGCTACTCTTGCATGCCTTTAGTTCTTATTTGTATAGGATATACATTTCCAACTTTGACTCAGTCTGAGTGTGTTTTTACAGATAAAGTGAGCTTCTTCTAGCAGGATATAGCTGAGTCTTTTTTTTTTTAATCCATTCAACCAGTCTATCTTTTAATTGAAGAATTTAAACCATTCACATTCAAGATTGTTATTGGTCGGGCAAGACTTACTCCTGACATTGTGTTGATTGTTATCTGATTGTTTTATATACTCTTTGTTCCTTTCTGCCTCTATTATGGCTTATCTTTATGAATTGGTGGCTTTCCTTAGTGATAATTTTTGTTTCCTCTCCCTTTCTCATTTGTGTATCTGCTCTTCCAGTGAGTTTTCTATGTTAATGTGATTTCATAATCATTGGTAAACCAATCCTCTGGCCCCTAGGTGGCACTTGTAGGCACCATTAGTGTTCTACCTCAAGTGAGTCAGTCTTTCTACCTTAGGTGCACTGTGTGAGCACCAGTGGGCCAGGTAAGCCAGTCCTTGGGTCCCTGGGTGGCACAATCAGGTGCCAGTAGTGGAGTCATCAGGCCTTGGATAATATGTTTCTTGGATCCCTGAACAAGATGCACAAGTGCTTCTGCTGGCAATGTCAGGTCAGTCCTCAGGTGCCTGATGGGGCTTGTAGGAATTGGTGGCACTTCTGGTGGGGTGAGTAAACTGATCCCAGGCTTCAGCGTTGAGTACACAGATACTGGCAGTATCATGGGGTTGGCTGGGCTTGCTGGTCTCTAGGCCTTCATAAAAGATTTCTTTTTATTCAAGGAATCAGCTTTTGTTGTTTAAAATTCTTTTAGCTCATTTCACAGTTACTAGATATGCTTTATTTTTTTCAGACTTTCTTATAATGTCTTTAAAAAAATGTCTGAGTGACGATAAGTAGGAATGGGACAGCTTGAAATAAGCATGATCGTTAAAGAAGAAATTAAGAAAAGTAAGGGAAAAAAGAGGAGGTAAATGTAGTGATTGGATTGCTTAAGATATATCAATTACCATTAAGTTATACTTTAAATGGCTTCACACATGAATTTCCCCCAAGAACCATGACAATTCATTGTATTAACCTCATTGTATATATGAGTAAATCATGGATAATTTACTTGAACTTGCTACTGACATATACAAATATAAAGCAACACCTTTGGGAGGTGTTAATTTTGAAGTTTATATACAAACTCATCAAGATTAAGTAGTAAATTTATTTTCTCAAACAAGGACTCTCTGCATATTTTAAATATTCAATTTTTCATTGCTGCTGTATTCTGTACATCTGAATCAATAATTCATATTCATATGTCTACACTCTTGCCTGTCATTCTGATATATATTTTGTATATATTTACGTTTCTAATCTTGTGTAGTAAATTACTTCCAAACTTAGCAACCTAAAACAACCAACATTTGTTATCTTGAAGTTTCTGGAGGCCAGGATTCTGGGCATGACTTAACTAGGTGCCTCTGGCTTGAGGTCTCTCATAAGATAGTAATCAAGATGTTGGCTGGGCTGTAGTCATCCAAAGGCTCAACTGGGAAAGGATTCACTCATGTGGCTCTTTGTCGCTCTCATGTCTCCTGAGTTTTGACATTAATTATTTGTCCTGTAGACAGCTCTTTTCCACCTAGTGTGAGAGTTCTGAGGGAGAGAGAAAAAGAGAAAGAGAGAGTGAAGGAGAGAGAAAGAGAGAGAGACAGAGAATGCACCAAGATGAAATTTTCAACCGTTTTATCTCTTACAATTGATATCCTGCCATTTCTGCCATATTCTATTCATTAAAATTGAGTCAATGTAAACTCTCTGCACTCAAGGAGAGAAGATTATACAGGGGCATGCATATCAATAGACGAAGATATTATAGGATACTATTTTCAAGGCTTATCACATTCTTAAGACTTTTATTAAACTAGTTAATATTATAAATCGTGCTGGTTAGAAGGAAATTCAGAAAAAACGTGTTCTATTTTTGGCAGTTAATCAAGTGTTTAATATGCTTCAGTCAGAATTATTTGAGTTAATCATATGCAATATTCACACCTCTAAATTTTAATATGTATTCCCAATATATTCAGAAGATTTAAAAAGAATAAATTGCAAAAACTTAATGATTTACCATAGCATCAGTTTACTGTTTTTATTCCCTTTAGCATTTTATAGTTTACTTTTTCTCTGTTTTCCCAATGTTTTTCTTCTGCCTGGACCTAAAGTGTTTTCTTGTCTTCAGGATATTCATGCTAATGCATGTTTTAATGTATGAAAAATTCTTATCTTTTGTAGGACCTCATGGAATTTTTAAACCTGATGATTATCATTATCATTTAAGAACATGTATTTAGGAAGAGAAATGAAGGAGTTATAAAACAGCAATGATATAATCATTTTAATATTAATAAGAACACAATATCAAAAGGGGTATAGAGCCTTCCTTGAAAACTACATTGTACTAAGTGGAATATGTTCCTCACAATGTGAAATATATTTCTTTCACAGTGAATTATAATGAGTTCACTATCATGCTTCCATTTTTTCTTAATTTATTTTAATTAATAATAAACTGAAATATTACATACAGCCTATTTTAATACTACTGTGAAGCAAATGTATATCATGTTTTTTACATGGCATCTAAGAATGAAACATCACTTTCATGCAGAATATTTAACTGGGATTAGGAAACATGACTCTTTTCCAAGGAGTCTGGCAATTCTTTCTTTTTGAAAACAAATTAGAGATGAACATATAATTAATACTATAAGTTATAGCAATTTTAATTTGTGCTATGGTTAAGAAAAAATAGAGCTCTGCATTATTGCTAATTTATAAAAAGTAATGTTGTCTAATATGTTATAGGAATGTCATGAATCAAAAGTATTTTAATCGTTCTTTTTGTATATACTATGATGTAGTTCATCAAAGGAAAATGAGAAGTTTTGCTTTGTAATCATGAAAGAATAATTACATCTAGTGCCAGAAGGGATCTTAAGCTCATATAATCTAACCAACTGTATTAATTAAGGGCCAAGCAGGTGACACAAAACACCCAGTAATTGAACCAGGGGAAGTTTAAAAACAAGTAATTATCATAGAAATAGGAGTAATGAGATGTTGGATAGTAAGAAATAAAGGGAACTCTATAAAGTTCAGAAATCACAGATATTAACACTACCTAAGACTAAGAAGAGTGCTCAAAAAAGAGGTCGCCATTCACAGGGCTGATGTATTAGTCCATTTTCCTGCTGCTATAAGGAGATACCCGAGACTGGGTAATTTATAAAGGAAAGAGGTTTAATGGACTCACAGTTCCACATGGGTGTGGAGGCCTCACAATCATGGCAGAAGGTGAAGGAGGAGCAAAGTCATGTCTTACATGGCAGCATGTAAGAGACTGTAGGGGAACTGCCCTTTATAAAACCATCAGATCTCATGAGACTTATTCACTATTATGAGAACAGCATGGGAAAAACCTGCCCCCATGATTCAATTCCCTTCCACAGAGTCCCTCTTATGACATGTGGGGATTATGGGAGCTATAATACAAGATGAGATTTAGGTGAAGATACAGCCAAATTGTACCATTCCACCCCTGGCCCCTCCCAAGCCACATGTCCTCACATTTCAAAACCAATCAGGCCTATCCAACAGTCCCTAAAAGTCTTAACTCAATCCGGCATTAACTTGAAAAACCAAGTCCAAAGTCTCATCTGAGACAGGGCAAGTTCCTTCTGCCTAGGAGCCTGTAAAATCAAAACAAGTTAGCTATTTCCTAGATACAATGGGAGTATAGGCATTGGGAAAATACACCTGTTTCAAATGGGAGAAACTGGCCAAAACAAAGGGGCCTCTTGCAAGTCGGAAATCCAATAGGGCAGTCATTAAACCTTAAAGTTCCAAAATGATCTCTTTTGACTCCACATCTCACATCCAGGTCTTGCTGATGCAAGAGGTGGACTCCCATGGCCTTGGACAGCTCTACCCATGTGGTTTTGCACAGTATAGTACCCCCACCTGCTGGCTGTTTTCACAGCTGACATTGAGTGTCTGTGGCTTTCCCAGGCACAGAGTGCAAGCTTTTTGTGGATCTACCATTCTGGGGTCTGGAGGATGGTGGCCCTCTTCTCACAGGTCCACTAGGCAGTGCCCCAGTGGGGACTCTGTGCAGGAGTATCAACTTCACGTTTTCCTTCCACACCGCCCTAGAAGAGGTTCTCCATGAGGGTACCACCTCTGCAGCAAACTTATGTCTAGACATCCAGGTGTTTCCATGCGACCTCTGAAATCTAACCAGAGGTTCCCAAACCTCAATTCTTGACTTCTGTGTACCTGCAGGCTCAACATCATATGGATGCTGCAAAGGCTTGGGGATTGCACCCTCTGAAGCCAAGGCCAAAGCTGTACCTTGGCCCCTTTTAGCCAAAGCTGGAGCAGCTGGGATGCAGGACACCAAGTCCCTAGACTACACACAGAAGAGGGACCCTGGGCCCAGCTCATGAAACTACTTTTGTCTCCCAGGTCTCCAGATCTGTGATGCGAGGGGCTGCTGTGAAGACCTCTGACATACCCTGCAGACATTTTTCCCATTGTCTTGGTGATTAACATTTGGCTACTTATTACTTATGCAAATTTCTGCAGCCAACAGCTTGAATTCCTCCTCAGAAAATGGGTTTTTCTTTCCTATCACATTGTCTAACTGCAAATTTTCTAAACTTCTATACTCTGCTTCCCTTTTAAAACTGAATGCATTTAACAACACCCAGGAAACCTCTTGAATCTTTTGCTGCTTAGAAATTTCTACTGCCAGGTACCCTAAATCATTTCCCTCAAGTTCAAAGTTTCACATATCTCTAGGGCAGGGGCAAAATGCAGCCAGTCTCCTTGCTAAAGCATAGCAAGTCATCTTTGCTCCAGTTCCCAACAAGTTTCTCATCTCCATCTGAGACCACTTCAGCCTGGATTTCATTGTCCATATCATTATCAGCATTTTGGTCAAAGCCATTCAGCAAGTCTCTAGGAAGTTCCAAACTTCCCCACATTTTCCTGTCTTCTTCTGAACCCTCCAAACTGTTCCAACCTCTGCCTGTTACCTAGCTCCAAAGTCACTTCAACGTTTTCAGGTATCTTTACAGCAATGCCCCACTTGTACCAATTTACTGTATTAGTTCATTTTCACACTGCTGATAAAGACATACTTGAGACTGGGTAATTTATAAAATAAAAAGAGGTTTGATGGACTCAAAGTTCCACGTGTCTGGGGAGGCCTCACAATCATGGGAAAAGATCAATGAAGAGCAAAGGGACTTCTTACATGATGGCAGGCAAGAGAGGACTTGTGATTTTTATAAATCCATCAAGATATCTTGAGACTTACTATCAAAAGAACAGCACAGGAAAGACCCACCTCCATGATCCAATTACCTCCCACTAGGTCCTTTCCACAACATGTGGCAATTGTGGGAGCTACAATTCAAGATGAGTTTTGGGTGGGGACACAGTCAAACCATATTAGTTCCCCAATCTTAATTCTTGCCTTCTATGCACCCGCAGGCCCAACACCACATGGAAGCTGCCAAGATGTGGGGTTTGCACCCTCTGAAGCAGTGTCTTGAGCTGTATCTTTGTCCCTTTCAGTCATGCTGGAGTGGCTGGGATGCAGGTCACCAAGTCCCCAGGCTGCATTCAGGAGGATTGCCCTACCTAGTCCAGGATACTATTTTTCCCTCCTAGGCTTGTGGGCCTGTGATAGGGGCTGCCACACAGGTTTCCGACACACCCTAGAGATATTTTCCCCATTGTCTTGATGATTAGCATTTGGCTCCTTGTTTCTGATGCAAATTTCTGTAGCCACCTTGAATTTCTCCCCAGAAAATTTGTTTTCTTCCTTACGACTGCATCATCTGGCTGCAATTTTTCCAAACTTTTATGCTCTGTCACCTCTTGAATGCTTTTCTGCTTAGAAATTTCTTCCACCAGATATAGTAAGTCATCTCTCTCAAGTTCAAAGTTCCACAAATCTCTAGAGCAAGAGCAAAATACCACCAGCCTCTTTACATACCAAGTGTGACCTTTATTTCTGTTCCCAAAAAGTTTCTCATCTTCATCTGAGACCACCTCAGCCTGGACTTTATTGTTCATATCACTATTAGCATTTTGGTCAAAGCCATTCAACAAGTCTTTAGGAAGTTCCAAATTTTCCCACATTTCCCTGTCTTCCTCTGAGCCCTCCAAACTGTTCCAATCTCTTCCTGTCACACAGTTTCAAAGTCACCTTCACATTTTTGGGTATCTTTAGAGCAGCACAGCACTTTACCAGTACCAATTTACTGCATTAGTTTGTTCTCACGCTGCTATAAAGACATACCTGAGACTGGGTAATTTATAAAGGAAAGAGGTTTAATGGACTCATGGTTCCACATGGCTGGGGAGGCCTCACAATCATGGCAGAAGGCGAAGGAGAAGCAAAGGCATGTCTCACATGGTGGCAGGTAAGAGATCATGTGCAGGGGAACTGCCCTTTATAAAACAGTCAGATCTCATGAGGCTTATTCACTACCATGAAAATAACATGGGAAAAACCGGACCCCATGATTCAGCTACCTCCCATAGGTGTCTCTCATGACAAGTGAGGATTATGGGAGATACATTTCAAGATGAGATTTGAGTGGGGACACAGACAAACCATATCAGCTGATATCCATACTTTTCTGGAGAGGGATTATCCATGCTTCAATGGATGGCAGAGAAATAAGTGAGGAGCTAAGCCTTGAAGAAGTCACATGATACAGGAATCTGGTGAGAGTAGCATACTTGAAACAGGAACTGAAAAACTCCTTCTACCTTCAGTGTCCTTTTAGTGGTGTCTATTGAAAGTACTTACTATTTTACCAGCTGACAAAGAAACAGTCTTTAAAAGACCCAGTTCCACTTTTCCAGAGCAAGCAGTGAAATACAGATTTTTAAATATTTATTATAATTATTTTATTAATTTCATACATTAACATATATTACATATAATTAACTAATGCATTAACATTATACAATAATTAGTATATTAATATTTAGGATAGTCCATCTCTTTGGCTAGTCACCATCCGTATGAACCCTTCTACACACATTTGAATATATACAATAATAAAATACTTAATAAAGTGTTATATTTATCTAATAGGATACAGCTATGTTTACAAGTGAAAAAGTCATCACACTTACTCCCAAGTTAGAAGAGTCATAGCCCAACAGTCATTATATTTCTTGCTGGCAATACTAAGTATTACTCAAAGTACATCACAGCCCTGCTGAATATTTATCACTCTGCTTCTTTAACATCTTTGATGATGGCAATAATCTTCACAGCACCCTCTAGGATGTGTTATTGGTTCTGCTACATTATCTTTCTAGGGAATGAAAGTTCCAGAGATTATCACATAGCCTTTTCTACTACAATTGCCCTTACATCAAGGGTCAGAAAGGAAATGTAGGAATTCTGTAGTACCCAACTATATTTATTCCATTTGAACATTCAGGAGGTAGGATAATAATTAGGGTTGATTTATGAACTAACTAGGACCCCTGAGTCAGACTTCAGCTAAGACTACAACTAGGACTTGCTCACCACAGGACTCCACTGTGGCAACAGTGACATTTTGGATCCCCAGAAATCAGTGTCATTTCAAAGCAAGGTCTATTAATCTCAAGAAGTATGGGCATTTCATTTTTCCCTAAGTATAGTCTGTCTAGCCACGGTCGCAGGCATTTTGGGAATTTTAGAGAACATTTGTGATATGTATTTGCAGCAACAGTGCAAGGTCCTTCTTCAAGAAGCACTTTCATCTTTATTAATCAAAAAGCTTTGGGTCTCTGGATTGACTTAAGTCTGGAAACTAGACTGAGAATGTGACTATTCAGGGTAACAAATCAAGTCAGGATTTTTGGCTTCCATAACTGAAGTTTCTAATGTTATATAGATCAAGCGATATGCCAGTGGTTTTCCCATCTATTACATTCCTAAAATTTCTGAGGGTCAAGGCATTCTGTATATTAATATATCCCTGCATCCCTTTATGTTGCCACTTTGTCTTTGGCAGTTGAGCTGTGTCACTTGTTCTGTGCTACTCTGGGATCTCATCACTCACATTAACTCACTGAGCTTATTTTAATGCTGGCATCCCCTACAATTATAACTGGCCTAAAAGGGAGAAGAACCTAAGGATGTAGATGTTCTCCCTCATTAATACATTTCTCAACACCTTATTGAAGGATGTAGCTTTTGAATTTTTTTATTGACTGTATCTGGGAGAAATATGTCATATGTCATTACTTAACATGTCACACATGATGAATTTAACTTTTGGATTCATTTTTCTACATCGTGCCAGGGAAAATCTGACACCTCATCCTCATTAAATATCGGCAAACTTTGTGCCCAAGTTTAAGTCAATCAAACAAGTAAGCAGTAAGAGCTACTTCAACCTGAACAAGCCAGTATATTAAATTCAGAATCTTTATTAAGTGTATCATGTTAATGAATTCAATGTTGTAGTCCACACTCCTTGGTCTAACACCCTTAGAATCCTCTCTCACATATGTTCTTCAAATTTCTACTGATACATTATCATAGTTTTTGGATAATTCTTTTGATGTATAAGGTCTTTTCTTAGATGTCATGTTGTGTTGTTGCCCCTTAGTTAGGGGTCAAGTGACCACAAGGAGTAGTTATGCATCTTAAGAAGAATGATCGTATTTTTTCAAGGCATCAAAGTCAGATGAATTTAGCAAAGTTTTTTCATTTTTTTTTTTTTAAATGTGGAAGATAGTCTCTTCAGATACTTAGTAGTGTAAAGAAAGCTACTTCCACTGCTAAGTCAGGCTTAGAGTGTCTTGGAGGTCCAAGATTGTCATCTAAATTCAACCAGATATCCTTATTCTAAATTTCAGAATCATATCTTTTCCCAGTCAATACTCTTTCACGTGAGATACTTGATGAGATTGTGAGTTCAATTACACAATTAAATGTGCTTTATTTAAAACAATATCAACCCTGTAGCTACAAGAAATAAGATATTCATTTGAATTAAAGTTGAAATATCTGAACTCATTTTCTTTTTGTTTGTGTTCAAAAATATTAAACTTACATTAAAAAATATTTCTCTCATACCAAAGTCCTTCTGGTCATTGCTACTACTACACTTGGTCTAGTGTAGCAGGCTCTTGAGCCTCCAAGGGAATTGCTTCAACTGAGACTTCATCAACCACAGGAGAGAGCTTGCTTAATCATGATGCCATTGCATGTCATGGATTACCAAGGAGCATCCCTTTCCTTATTGTCAATTAGCTCAGCACTGCACTCAAGCCTAAAACCACAAAGACTCTCATCTTTCAGAATCTATCTCCTTTCCCTCCAGATCCAACCAGGAAACAGAAACCCCAAAGCTATTTGACTACGGAAAACTGAATATATAAAAGAGACGAGAAAACTATGGCCCATGTGCCAAATCTGGCCCATAACCTGTTTTTGTATGGTCCTTGAGCTAGAGATGACTTTTAAGTTTTAAGATTCTAAATTTTGTTAAAATAACAAGAATGAAAAATAGCGTTTAGAAGCATCTATGTTGTCTGGGATATATACCCTGAGGTTTGTTGTCACAGGCCAGGAAAATTTAGGACACAGACACACGCAAGGAGTTTAGGAGTGGAGGTTTAATAGGCAGAAGAGAAAGAGAAACAGTTTTCTCTATAGAAACAGGGATCTCTGAGCAGAAAGGACCCGCGTGTGGCAGTTGTGCTGAATTGTATAATCAGGTTTGAAGAGGCAGTGTCTGATTTACATAGGGCTCACAGATTGGTTTGATCAGGTATGACGGTTACATAGTGCCTGGGGAAGGTGGGTTGCCCCACCCGAATCTTATTGTGAAAATGGGCTTTCCAGCTGATTGGAGCTATCTTGTCTACTTCTTACTGTACACGTGGCTGGCAGACAAGGGAAGATGGAGCCACCATCTTGAGCATGTCTAGTCCTTAGATTCTGCTGGCATTCACCCATGCAAGCTCCCAGCTTGCTTGTTTATGTCTGCGGCTCGATTTTACGGGTTGTTCTTTGTTAGAAAACAATTTAGGGCTGCTTTTCGTTAAACAGAAAAGTCTTACAGAGGACTTCCATACCTTCACTATCTGCCTAAGTGATTTCTTCTTAACTCCTGTATCAATGTGTAACAGGGACCATATTTGTCCTGAAAGCACAGAATATTTATTATTTGACACTTTAGAGACAAAGTTTTTCTCTATGATATGAAGAATTAATTACAGCAGGATACTGGAGTAACAGGAGACTGGCTAGTGAGAACTAAAAGGAACCCTAAGGAGTTCAGAAAACAGAAAGAACCATTATCACTTGGGTTAGGAGAGAGCATCTGGGATAGGTAGAATTCTCAGGCAAGTCCCAAGATCTCTGCCCCCCGGTGTTTTACCATTAAATCCTGTTCCTTTGAGTGTGGGTAGAACCCGTGACTACCAACCAGTAGAAGGTTGAAACATGATGGGGGCATCACAGCTCTAATTGTGTTTTCATTATATGGAACTCTGTCTTGGGAAACTGAAGAAAGAAACTCTCCCTGGCTAGCTTTGAAGTACACTGACATATACTTCTTCACATGGCAAGAAGTGGACAAGGCCACACGGCAAGAAATTTCTGGCAGGTTCTAAGGGCTAAGCAGCCTCTGACTAGAAAGAAAACAGGGAGCTCAGTCCTACTGCTTCAAGGAATTAAATTCTGCCAATAACCACATTTCTAGGAAGGGAATCTTGAGCTACAGAAGAAAATGAAATCTGGCCAAGACATTAATTATAGTCATGTGAGACCCTGAGCAGAGAACCCAGTTTAGCCGTGCCAAGACTTCTGACCCATAGAAGTTGTGAGCTAAACGTATGTTGTTTTAAACATGTAAACTTGTGGTGATTTCGCACCAGCCATGAAAAAAACTAATACATGATGCTAGAAAGACACAGTTGTCACTCATGGAAGAAACCAAGACCTCAGTGGGAAGAGTGTGGTCATGATGTAGCAGATGATGAAAAAATCACTGATACAGTATGTTCATGGAAATTGATGAAAATCTTCCCTTTGAGGTGCTACAGCAATCTGCCTGCAGAGAAGTCTCATGCCCAGAACTTGCTGCAGATTATCCTGAAGAAATGCAATGAGGCCATTTAAAGGGAGGTACCTCACTGGTGACACTACATATTGACATTGCCAGAGCGTGTACTGGGAGAAGCTGATGGGCCCTGGGTCCCCTTGACTGTTGCATGCCACAGGAACTGGACACTGGAAAAGCTATTCATTGCAGGAAGCCGACATGGGAGAAATTACACACTGTAGGAGCCTGGTGAGAAAAATGTACAAGAACCAGGAAGAGACAGAATACATTTCCTCTTCAATGTCCATCCAGCATCTTCTACTTAACATCACACCATTTTTCTTTTCATCATGCAAAGAAAAAGTATTTGAAAGATCCATCTTTATTTTTGCAGAGCAAGCAATGAAGGGTAAACACAGAGCTGAAGGAAACTGCATTGATAAGTGGCACACCAACTTATTTCACAGAAAAGAAAATTAATGGCATAGTGTTTATAATGCATTTGCAAAGATTAATCGTAGGACCAAGACAAAAGAAAACATCACCTACACCCTATGCCAATGCTATTTCCAGTAAACCATACCACCATACATAAAAACTTAATTAAAATTAATTTTTACTGCTACTGGTTAATTTGCTTGTTTTTTCTTATAAAAAATTAGCAAAATTGATATCATCGGTGAATAAGGATTTTAAGATATTACAATAGACATGTCTGCTATAAAAATAAACCTGGATATGTCATGCTTTAGTATTTCTAATCAATAATTTTAAAATGAGATATATTTACAGAAACATGCACAGATCTTAATTGTATAGTTTAAGAAATTTTGAAACCAAAAATACAACTTTTGCAACTACCCACTTAGTACTTAGAATAGTTCCATTATAGCAGAATGGAACTATTATCTATTTTCAATTTATACCTGAAGACAATCACCTCTGATTTGTGTTTTTGCCTATCCTTGTCCTTTAAGTTAGTGGAGTTATGTTTTTATTCTGGTTGGCTCCTATCGCTCCATAAAATGCTTTTAAGAATGATGCTTGTAAGAATCACCTGTTTATTATTGTTCATTATTATTCAGTAGTGTAAATATACCACCAGTTGTTTAACCAGTTTCCTCTTGATAAGCAGTTGAATTGTTTTCAGTTATTGTTACAAATAGGGCTGCTGTGATGATTCTTTTACATTCTTTTTTGTGGACATACATTTCTGTTTTACTTGGGCAAATACCTATAAGTTTCTAGCTCATTAGATAGGGGTATGTTTAACTTAAGAAATTGCCATAACATTCAATTCTAGTTTGTATGAAGTTGTTTCTAATTGAGGTTGTGAAACGACTTGTCTTGTGCTTATAAGTCATTCATATATTTTCTTTCATAAACTGTCTGATTGAGTCTTTTCTCTTAATTGACTTGATTTCACTGTTTTCTAATTATAATGGCCTAAAATATGTCAGATACAGGTTCTTTATCAGATACCTGTATGCTGATGATTTTTACCCTACTTCTTTTCCTTTATTTTCTTAATGTTGTTGATTAAACCAAAGTTTTTAATTTTGATAAAATACAATTTTTGCATTTATTGTTATGCCATTTGTGTCTTAAGATAATGTTTACTTGTTACAAGGTCATAAACATATTACCTTATATTCATTCATTTTTAGATGCATATAGTATAAATATGCATAAATATTTGCATATAAGAATTTACGTAGCAGAAATATGGCACAATTTATTAATTACTGTTTCTCTCAGTTTTCAGATTTAAAGAAAATTTTGAGGCAGCATCAATATAAATAACACTGCAAGATAATATTTTTTTTCTGATAGTAACTGTATTGTGTAGGGTAGATTTCTATACCTAATATTATTGGAAATGTATTAATTATGCTAATTTAAACAAATGTTCTAATAGTGAATTGACTTATTTTTTGTTTCTTCCTTGATATTGCCTGGTTAGTAAAAGAAAAATTTTTTTGGCTATTTATTTTTTATTTAATGTGCTAAAATTTTACATTAATTCTAGTAACTCTACATTTTATTTAAATTTTTGTCATGTTATGTGTCACATTTTTCTAATATTTATATAACTTACATTATTTTATTGTCTTGTTGTGGTAAGTCATCCCCCAAAATCATATTGAAATGGAAATAATGCTAATGGGATTTCTGAATTGATCATAATTTTAATGAAAATAGCTTTGATATTTCACCACTTAAGATGGTGCTTGCTTTTCCTTCCTGGTAAGTATTTTTGGCAGATATCATTGTTTATTTTACAGCTTTCTCAAATGCTGTCCCCCCCACACACACACTTTCCATATCCTACTAAAGAGGTTAAATGATTAGCTACTCATTTTCCTAGGCTCCTTTGCATCTAAGAGTGGCTTTGTGTAAATGACCTTAGAGTTGTAGTCAATATTTTTCAAACACAAGGTTGTGAGTTGAACATGAAATAAATGTAAGAAGGCAATAGAATATTTTCTGAGGAGCATAGAATGGATTAGAAAATTGCATCGTGCAGTACAGATACTGTGTGCAACTATAATTATTGTAACATTTGCTTTGGTTTTCATATATATATATATGGATATATGGATATATTACTTCATATAATGTTTCCTAGGAAAAATGTATTTCTCTGTATGATTTCCATTCAAAAAATGTAAATGTCACAGGTTTAATTTATAAGCATTTGAATTTGGTATCACTTGCATTTAAGTGCATCTGAACTGATACCAAAATTGATACATGTAAATAGTGTACTTTAGGTAACATCTCTTAAGATTTGGAAGGAGTTGTTTATGGAAGGTAAGGTGGCCATTACTGTATTCCAGCTGGGAAATGTGTGGCTTTTGATATGTAATGAAGAAATATTCTATCAATTTCCTTCTTATTGTATCTTGGGCTGCATGAAACAGATAAGCCAGATACACTCAAACAAGGTAACTGAGGATAACTTTATGAATGAACTAATTTACAAACATGTTAAGGAAAAGTAGCTGTGCAATGTGAAGCACCTCCAGAATAGCAATGGTAGTTGATGAGGGTGGGGCATCACCAACACCACATCTCAAAAAGGAAAGAGCAAATGCAAGATATGCAGCCTTAGGAGAGAATGGGTGTACAGAAGTTGTGGCCTCTGGTAGAGAAACACTATCTTGACCTTAGGTTTCTTGCTGGTTCCTCCATTTAGTTAGATACAAAAAGAAACCAGAGGGCGAATGAGCTTAAGTCCATAAAAACTGGACTCTATCTAAAGGCAATAAACATTATTAGAATTAAAGAGGGTATCTATATGCTTGATAAAAGTTCAATGAACACAAATATGCAAAAACTAAAAACTTACATACAACTGATATCAGCCTCAAAAATGTGTAAAGAATTCACATAACTGCAGGGGAAAAAGAAAAACATTCACTGTTGGAGCGGGAGATTTTTATTATGCTTCTGTTGGTAATTGATAATTTAGCAGAAAAAAATTACTAAGGATAAAAGGACTTTAATAACGCAATTAATTTATTTGATCTATGGATAAATGTACATTATATTCAACAATAGCAGAATACATTTCAAGCATAAAGAACACTTATGAAAATTGACCACATACTGGGTTACAAAGAAAAGTTCAAAATATTTCAAAGACTTGTTATCATGCTGAAAATATTATATATTTATATAATAAATTAAATTAGCAATCAATTAAAAAATAAAGATAACTAGAGGGTCACAATTCCCAGGGATGAGATTGCAATATTAAGTCGGGTTGTGCTACAAAATTCCTTAAGAAAGTAATAATTTAGAAAAGACTTGAATACAATAAGGAAGTTAATCAAGGAGATATCTTGCTGAACTCTGTCCTAGGAAGATTAGAAAGATGCTGCTGTAGCATTAATATGGTTTGTGTGATGAATAACATAGAGATCTAAACAGTGATTGAAATGCATATTTTATTTCAATTTGCACAAACATTCAAATAATAAATACAATTTTCTTAAAGGGTTTTAAGTGATATTTTCAAGCAATAGTTTCCAAAGATGGTAATAACAAGCAACAAAATGCCACAGTACAATAATAGAAAAGGAAAGTTTTGGAAAGGATTAATTGTGCTCTTTCAATATTGTCCAGGCCTCTCTTTCTGTGTATCTCACTGGGATAAAGTCCGTGACCGTACTATGTGGTTTCATCGTAGTACTGTTGGTGTAAAAATGCTGGCAAAGTTAAAAGTTAGTTGGAAGAGCCTGGCTTAATGACACACAAATGTAAATGCAATTGATGATAAACTAACAATGATTCATATATGATAGTGAGAAAAGGAATGTATCGCCAAGATTTTAAATGGGGAAGACAAGCCGTAGTTGACAGCAAGGGAAAGATGCATCTTAACACATGGATGCCTATGGATCTTATATATCCTACATGGATGTATTTTCTGAGTAGTCTCTTTTAAATGAAGAGAGATTCAAGAAAAAATACTACTTTTTATGGATCTGTGCATATGAGGTTGTGATTTGTTTTACATATATGTGAATACTATATACAAATCTGGCCTGTTATCTGTTTTTGTGCAGCTGCAACGTGGTTTTAATATATGTTTTAGATTGTAATGAAATTGCTTTCTACATTTCACAAAAGTTGTAATACAGTTGCCCTTTACATTTTTAAAAACACACCACCACCACAGAGGACACAAGTGACTTCTGATTTCTTCTCCTAGTGTTACTAGTTTAGAATACATGTAATCTGCCTCCAATATTAACACAGTGACAATATTATCAAGAGCTTCACCGTGGGAAAGCATGGATCAGCATCTTTCCAGCTGTTGATGTCACTTTCCTCATTATTTATTATCTAAACCAATGTGTTTGCTTTGGTAGTACAACACTGTGAGATATTAATTTCTGTTACTAAAGGTAGGCTAATTGCTGTTATAAAAATAAATTTCTAAATCTCAGTGGCTCAATACAATAAAATAATATTTCTCCCTTACACTGTTTTCTTATAGAGCATGCCTGGTTGGCTGACCAATAGTTCGGGCTTGCATGGGATTATTCTGGTTTTAGTACTGAAAGTCCTGAATACCAGGAAACCCCTTAGTACCTGGCATGTTAGGATGGTAGGGAATGCCATGAATGGGGAAACTTCAGTAAACATATTTCAGGAGTTTTGACTCATTCTATCTAGTGGCACTGCTGCAGAATAAACTACTGGATCTTCCACATTTGATAGAAAAATAATGAAGAGAGGAAAAAAAAGACCTTTTGAAAGTAGAAGTCAGGGCCAGGCTTGGTGGCTCACGCTTGTAAACCCAACAATTTGGGAGGCCGATGTGGGTTGATCCTTTGAGGTCAGGAGTTCAAGATCAGCCTTTCCAAGACTATGGAACCCTGTCTCTACTAAAAATACAAAAAAAAAAAAAAA
>NW_012098588.1:543798-547101 GCF_000951045.1 Mandrillus leucophaeus | reverse complement strand
TCGCACCAGTGCACTCCAGCCTGGGGGACAGAGTGAGACTCCATCTCAAAAAAAAAAAAAAAAAAAGAAGCCAGATGTGGTGGTGTGCACCTGTAATTCCTGTTACTCAGAAGGCTGAGGCAGGAGAATTGCTTGAACCAAGGAGGTGGAGGTTGCAGTGAGCCAAGATCATGCCACTGCACTCCAGATGGGGCAACAGAGCAAGACACTGTCTCAAAAAAGAAACAAAACAAGAGAGAAAGAAAGTAGAAATCAGAACTAGAAGTCATATACGTCATATATGTATCTACACACGTATGTGTGTGTGCACACATATATACACATATATACATGTCTGTGTATACACACACGTGTATATATCTCTTTGGCCAGATTTAGTTACATAGCTGCACCTAGATTCCAGAAGTGCTGGGAAATATAGACTTCCTATATTTTCAGAAACGGCATTGTCTCTGCCACACACATAAAATTTAGTTTCAAAATGTCAAGTTGTTTGTACATAATTGAGCCAAATGTCAACTTAGAAGTGACCTCAGCAACAGTGGGAGTTTTCAGCCCTTGCATGCCCACAAAATACAGATTTAACAACCATCCAAAGATGAAAATACCTTCAATAGAATTCTGAATCCAAGTGAGAAGTTAAAGCATCTGAGTAGAATACAGAAATGAATAAAAATGAGTTGAAAAGGGCAGGAAAACATGGTTTTATTTTACTTTTGTTACCCCTTCCCCAAGCCAGCACAGTGCAGCACCCCCCAAAATCTCCCAGCTTATGTTATCTCTGTGAGGGAAAAGAAGAGTGAAGAGAGTGTCTGACTTTATTATGGACACAGGCACCAGGATTTCCCCAACTGGACCTGGGCAGCAAGGCCACTTGTGGTCTGCAGCATTGAGCCAGCTCACCCATATTCTCTGGCACCATGGCACTGAATCTACTTGCCCACAGAAACTATAACTGAACTTCTCACACTTGTACTTTGGTGTTAGGCCTGCCTACCTGTGGACCCAGACACCAGGTCCACCTGCCCTCAGACCCTGCTAAGAGTCCTGAACATGAAACCCATGAGCTGTCTTATCCAAAATCTTTGACTAGGATGACTGGTAAAGGGGTATCCCTTCCATGCCAGTCTGTATAGACTGGAAGAAGTTCCTGCTTCATCAAATGCACAAATACTAACACAAGGCCAGAAGGATCATGAAAAATTAGGGGAAAAATGACACTACAAAAGGATCCAAATGAGGCACAGGTAACCATTTATAAAAAGCTGAAAACTATGAGCTGCCTGAAAAAGGTTTCAAAATAATTGCCTTAAAGGAGTTCAGTGAGCTATAAGAGAACATAGGTACACAAATAGAATAAATCAGGAAAACAATAAATGAACAAAACGAGAAGTTAAGCAAAATAAAGGAAATGATATAAAATAACGAAGCAGAAATTCTGGAGCTAAATAGTACAATGATTGAACTGAACAATTCAATAGAGTGCTTCAAAAGCAGATTCAAACAAACAGAAGAAAGAATCTGCAAGCTTGATGATATGCCATTTGAAATTACCCAGTCAGAGGCATGAAACTTATGAGACATCATCAAACGAATTCATTATTAAATTCCCAGGAGAAGAGAAAGGTAAAGAAGCAGAAAGCTTTTTAGTAAAATAATGGCTGAAAACTTCTCAAATCTGTAGAGGAATGCAAACATACTATAAAGCCCAAAGAATCCTGAAAAGATCTGACATAAAGAGATCTATACTGAGACACATTATAATTAAATTGTCAAAAGTTAAAGTTGGAGAGAAGTTGGAGAGAATTTTGAAGGAAGGAAGAGAAAAGAGATTTATCACATACAAGGGAACATTATAAGAATATACACAGATTTTACAACAGATACATGCAGGCAAGAAAGAGTGATTCAATTGTTAAAAACAAAGAAAAGAAAAGAAAAGGGAAGAAAAGAAAAAAAAAACCCTGACAAACAAAATACTACACTTGGAAAAAAAAAAGGCCTTTAAAATTAAAAGAGAGATAAAGACTTTTCCAGAATAAAAGAAAGAAAGAAAAAAAAAAACCAGGTAATTTGTCATCAGTAGAACTTCCTTACAAGAAGTGCTAAAGGGATTTATTCAAGTTAAAATGAAAGGATGCTAAACAGCAACATGAAAACATAGAACACTATAACTCTCACTGGTAAAGGAAAATATATAGACAAATACAGAATAATATAATATTGAAAACTGTGGTGCATGAATCATTTTAATTCTAGTATAACAGAAAAGAGAATAAGAATAAGCTAATAGTAACTGTAATCACAAAAATGTTTGACTTAAGGTTTCTTTATAGGCAGCCATATATCTTCAAAAGTTACAGATTGTTTTTTTCTTCCAACGTTGTTTTGTTGCCTTCTTTAACTTCACAATAATGGTTAGAAAACTAATACATGATATACTTTTTATTCTCTATTATTTTCTGTACACATATATCCTACTTCCCTTGCAGCCATTGATCCATTTTTGTTTCCTTCCTTCTCAAAAATGTTTCTACAATTTCTGTTTTAATTCCTGCTTTCTGAATCTCGCTTACAACCATTGTAATCATTTTCACACCAAGTACCCTGGTGAAACTGAGCTCTTTAAGATTGCCAATAATTTCCACTGAATATAATGCTATTCTTCATATTTATTTGCTTAGGTAATTATTAGGTTTTAACAGGTATTCAATTACTCTTCCTTAATCCACTTTCTTCACTTGTCTTTATTACTTCTCCCTCTCTTTTTAACTGTTTTCTCCTCTATAGGTTTTACTCTCAATATTTGCCTCAAAAGACAAGTTTGAACCCCTTTCTTTTACTGTTTATTCCTTTGTTGATGTTATCTCAGTCCAACAAGTTTAAATATCCATCTTCTTGCGCTCTATACCCAAATTAATACATGGAGCTCAGGAGTCTCTTCATAACTCTATACCTATTTTTCCTACTGTCTGTTCAGCATCTCAATTTGTATATGCATGCATCTCAAACAAAATGTATTCAAAAGTGAATTCCTGACATTTCCTATATACATGACCTACTCTAATTACAGCCTTTCACCTCTCATTTGATGGCAACACTTTTTTCTTCTTTCTCTTTTTCCCTCCCTCCTTCCCTCCCTCCCTCCCTTTTCTTTCTTTCTCTTTCTTTCTCTCTCTTTCTTTCTTTCTCTTTCTTTCTTTCTTTCTTTCTTTCTTTCCCTTTCTTTCTTTCTTTCTTTCTTTCTTTCTTTCTTTCTTTCTTTCTTTCTTTCTTTCTTTTTCTGTCTTTCTTTCTCTTTCT
>NW_012098588.1:485034-543748 GCF_000951045.1 Mandrillus leucophaeus | reverse complement strand
CTTTCTTTCTTTTTCTGTCTTTCTTTCTCTTTCTTTTCCTTTTCTCCTTCTCTTTCTCTTTATCTTTCTTAACAAAGTGTCACTCTATTTCCCAGGTTGGAGTGCAGTGGTGCAGTCATAGTTCATTGTAACCTTAAATTCCTGGGCTCAAGTCATCCTTCTGCCTCAGCCTCCTGGGACTGTAGCTGAGACTACAGGTGCATGCCACTATGTCTGACTTATTATTATTATTATTTGGTAGAGACAAGATCTTTCCATGTTGCTCAAATGGTCTCAAACTCCTGGTCTCAAAAAATTCTCCTGCCTCAGGCTCCCAAAGTGCTGAGATAACAGGCATGTGCCACTGGGCCCTACCTTGATGGAAATTCTTTTTGTTTTTTATTTTCTTTTTCTTTTTTTTTTTTTTTTTTGAGATGGAGTATCACCTGTCAACCAGGCTGGAGTGCAGTAGCATGATCTTGGCTCACTGCAGCCTCTGCCTCCTGGGTTCAAGTGATTTTCCTGCCTCAGCCTCCTGAGTAACTGGGGTTACAGACAATAGTAGAGACAGGGTTTCACCATGTTGGCCAGGCTGGTCTCAAACTCCTGATTTAAAGTGATCTGCCCACCTCGGCCTCTGAAAGTGCTGGGATTACAGGCATGAGCCACCTCACCTGGCCAGAAATTCTTTATATCTGGGTTTTCAAGACAACAACCATTAAGACATCCTTTGTTTCACACCACTCCATAATCATGTGACTTCATTTTCAACGTATATCCAAATGTAAACTTTTATTATTTCTAGTATGACAACATGATCTGAGCTATAATGATCACTCATCTGGACTGTGCAATAACATCCTGATGGAGCAGGATATTTCCCTGACCCTTTCATGGGTTTTGTGACAGAAGTGTCTTGTTTCTTCAGCCCGCCACTCTCAACTCCTTGCTGGAGAGAGTGCATGAGCAAATAAAGCAGGAACTGGAGTGTAAGAGTGCTGGAGTTGACCAGCTGAGTCAGCACCAGTGGGATCAAACTCCACTCACTCAGACCCACTGTGTCCCACCCATTGTGGGAGGCAGCACACAGTTGAGTGGATGCAGGAGCTGGAACCAGCGCTTTTGGGCTCTGGCAGGAGCATACTCCATGCAGGCCCTGCGGCAGCATTTAGGTGGGGATGCCTGTGGTCCCCGACCCCCTAGAGGGCACGTTACAGTGCCCTTTTAGCTCTGTCATCCATGGACGGCCTCAATGTTAACAGGCCAGTGAGCCCTTTGCCTTTTTGCATGGAGCGGCTGCTCTCTGCCAGCGAGGGCAAAGGATCAGCATGACACACTCGTGGAGGATCACACTCGTGCTCTTCTAGGAAAAATGAGGTCTCACTAACGAATTGAAGGACAGTAAATGCAGGTGATTTTTTTTGTTTCTTGTTTTTCTGATGAAAGTGGCTCTCAGTGCAAGGGGAGCTGACAAGGGGATGAGGTGGTAGGTAATGCTCCCCTGAAGTCTGGCTGT
Source organism: Mandrillus leucophaeus (assembly GCF_000951045.1). Lineage (NCBI taxonomy): Eukaryota > Metazoa > Chordata > Mammalia > Primates > Cercopithecidae > Mandrillus > Mandrillus leucophaeus. The sequence goes on along the minus strand of NW_012098588.1, from coordinate 542,253 downwards.
CTCCGGCTAGATTCTTCTCCAAAGTTATTCTGTCAAACTGTCCCTCTGAAGTCAAGCTGCTTCTCTCCAACATCCAGCCATAGTCCCATCTACCCACTGAGTCTGGGGTTTCAATAGGCACAGGATGGGGCAGGGCGGGGCCATGGGTGGTTTAGGAAAAGGCAACATTCCAGCAAAAAAAAAAAACAAGGATATAAGCTCTTGCTTTCGGCTGCAGTTTCAGGCTTTTCAGCTGAGGATAGGGTTTCGCTGGGGACTTGCCATTTTCTGCCTAGAATTTCTCTGCCTCTGTCCTTATCACTAACACATCTCAAAAATGTTACTTTTAAAAATCTATGGTCTTTTCATAGTGAAGAAGCTGAAGTAGAGAAATCCTTCAAGGTATAAGTCAAATTGTGTAACGTTCCAGTTCAAAACTCTGCAGTTACTCTCGTATTTCACTTAACGTAAAAGCCAAAGTCTTTAAAAATGGCCTACATGACCCTTCATGATAAAGCCTCCTGTTTACTTTATAGCCATAGCTTCCTCATTTCATTCCATCCTGGCCTCTACTTTGGAACACTTGTGCTTTGTTGGTCTATGCTTTTAACTGAGACTCTCAACTATTTGCCATTCTCCCTTTCTTCCTTTAGTAATAGAATATTTAATTATTAACTGGACCCAGGGCCCTCTTGCATAATTCCTAGATTTATCAGGCTCCCTCAGGGAAAGCTGTGGCCACATGCTCAGCAAATTCCAGCTAATAGGATGTGAATAAGAGTGACTTGTACAACTAGTGGGTTGTGTCCTTATAGTTGAGTTATTTTCAACACTTTCTTTTTTCTCTTTTTCCAATGGCCGCAATGCAAAATGGCTAACTAAAGTCAGAATAACCTTCTTGCACTATAAACACTGTAAATTGGAAGCTCAAGGTGGATTTGGCAGAGCAATTTGATAGAATGGTATGGGTTTTATTAATTGTAATGGCACCACCAGCCTTGGATTATTTACATAGGCTGTTTAGGTAAGGCAGATGTAACTTTTTGCCTTATTAAATTAACTAGCAATTTTTGTCTCCCAGTTATGTAGTTGAACTAATAACCTACAAAATATTATTTTGGCCCCTACGTAATAAGAGTACTCAGATAATCCAAGGAATATTGAAGCTAAATAGAATTGGAAGGTTGCCTAAATCAGAAATCAAATATTCCAAATAGGTTATGCCATTTTCCAAACCAGAAATTTTATGTTTGCTTTTTAACAGCAGAGTTTATCTGTTTTATAAACAATCACTTAGATCTGAGAGTGAGTTGGAATAATGTTAGGGATTCATAGATCACTGATTTATTGTATTATGAATTAAGTAACTGGAGTCTGTGTATGGTGAAATATACAATAACTCCTTAGCTGTTTCAGATGATTAATACCAGAACTGGCTCAGCATTTCACTCATTGCCTAGGTATACTTGTCTACCAGAATGATAAAGCACTAATAGATTCTTATTCTAACCAGGGGCAAAATGTGTTCCTTTTCAGCATTTTGGTGACTATTCTAACATTTTACAACTGCCCCAAGCAAAATGAAAGAGTTGGAATAGAGATGAAACAAAAAGTCAGTGATGAGGCAGGGTACAGAGAAATTTTTTTTAGAAAAAAATTATTCAATATAACTCTTTTCCTCCGGATAATGACCTATTGAGAGACTATTTCAAATTACTGTTTCATAGACTTATAGGTCCTAAAGCTAAAAGGCATGTTGAATAGAAATCAGTTGCAAACTCCAGCTCCCAGGCAGGTGATGCATTAATACCCTCAGTCCACACACTGGCTAATGACTTTTTCCAAGATTACAAACTAGAAATGTCAGAACTAGGTCCAGAGTTCTAGAATCCTGATATATGAATGCTTATATCTTCTTGATAATGTGATACAAAGTTTGATTCTGTGATTCATTCATTTTTATTCATTCATCTACTTAACAGATAGATAGCCAGATAAATGTTAATGCCATACAACCAGTGAAACAGCAGAGGTGTGTCAAAATGCTAAGGAAACCTAGAAAGAAACCAGTTTCATTTCAAAAGCTTAGCAGTTAAATTTTAGCATGGAGGGATATCTGGAGCTGATGGTTAAGAATAGTTATATGTTTTAGATGGGAGGAATAGGCTAGAGAAAGATACTCCAGCCAAGAGGAATGTTTTGTGTCTCTCTGTCCCTATGGGGAGCCATGAAACATTGTAGTGTGAATGAAAATAGTGAGCAGCCTAATACAGCTTGGGTGCTGGGTGGCTTGGTGAAAGTGTTCAATATGTGCCCACGAAAAGTGATGAGTTGCATATAAGTCAGCGAATAAATCTGCATTCTTATTATCCTGTAGGAAACAAAAGAGAAAAAAAAGAACCTTGTAAGTAAGAAAAGTATAATTGTTTTAAATAAAGATTGCCCCTGTTATCTTCAGAGTTAGCTGAAACGAATAAATCTGTGGAGTATGAATAGCATGCCAATTTTAGAAATAATAAAACCATTTTTTTTTAATTAGGGAAGTGATGATGGAAGAAGAAGGCAAGATTTCACTTTGGGAGGCCAAGGCGGGCAGATCACAAGGTCAGGAGATGGAAACCATCCTGGCTAACATAGTGAAAACCCATCTCATCTATACTAAAAATACAAACAATTAGCCAGGTATGGTGGCAGGCACCGGTAGTACCAACTACTTGGCAGGCTGAGGCAGGGGAATGGCTTGAACCCGGGAGGTGGAGCTTGCAGTGAGCTGAGATCGCACCAGTGCACTCCAGCCTGGGGGACAGAGTGAGACTCCATCTCAAAAAAAAAAAAAAAAAAAAAAAGGGAAGACTGGATGAAGATTTCTAGAGTAAAATATATATATATTTTTAAACATGGGGGCTAGAAATTGGAACATCACTTTACAATATTAATAAATGTTGAGGATACAAGACATAGAGAGGTTTGGTTAAGAGGTTGTGAGAATACATCTTCATGCTAAATATGTAATTTGGAAAGTATTTTATTTCTTTGAACCTCAATTTTTCAAGGTAAAGTAGCCATACATGTTCATCTCAAAGGATTATTAAACTTATGAAAAAAGTAAATTAGACAATGCATATAAAGTAATCAAGAGTGCCAATTAAGTGGAAGCTATTGAATAAATTGCAGTTATTACTAGTATTATTATTTCTTGTTTCTATCGTTTTATTAGAGTGAACTTAGAAAGAAATATCCTTCATGAAAATGAAAATACAGATCAGAATCATGGAGAGGAAATATGTACATGTCCACTTGACAGTCATTATTATAAAGTAATGGTTGAAAAGACAAAACTAGACCAATGTTTTATAGAGTTTTGTTCCTTGTTTTGTTGAAAGTAAATTGAGTTTTATAAAAGTTAAACTTCCTGACTGAAACAAATAAACACTGGAACCTATTAGCTATCAGCAGCAGGCATCTACAGAAACATTAGAATCTCTGGATATGTGCTTATGCCTGAATGATTATATTTTAGCCTTCAGAGCATTCTCTCAGTAGCAAAGCAGGTTAGCTGTAAGCCAAAATTTGAAATATGCAAAGTTTTTCTTCAGATGCTGCCTTTTCAAATCCTTTGCAGTGAATGGGGGAGACAGATGATAGAATATGACCTGAAAAATCCCAAAGGGTTTTTAAGCCTCAGATATAGCATGTTCTGTTTTTCTCCATCATGTATTTTCATAGAAGTGAATCAAGTAAAATGAATATTTGATATTGACATTAAAGAAAAAAAGGAAATCACAAAAGGGAAACATGACATTAGGGAAGTATAGGAAATTTGACAAGAGAGTTGACTTTTGTAGGGATGGTTGAAAGTGGTTATTGGTACATAAAACACAAGTTATTTGTAGCAGTCACTGACAGAACTATATCCTTTGTTGATGACGGGATTTATAAGTCATTACTGGAACCTGAGATTCTGGTGAACTCAAAACTTGTGTTGCCAAAATATGTGAGACACAATATATATTAATATTTGCTTTCCATGACTAGGCATGCAGATAAATGAATCTCCCCTTCCATCCCTAAAAGGAAAAGTGATCATCACCATCATCGCCACTGTCATTATAATCATAGCCATAATCACTTACACAGAGTCATGAGACAACTTACATTGACCCCGGTCCTCTCCTAGTTGCTTTCTAATTATTAACTCATTTAATTTACCAGCAACCCCTTGAGGTAGGCACCATTGCTCTCCTCATTTTATTAATGAGGAACCTAAGGTACAGAGAAGCCATAGAACCTTCTGAAAGTCATACAGGGAATTCTTTCATTAAGCTAGTTATCATTTCCATGGGTCCAAGCAGTCTGATGGCTATTTCGATTATCCGGGGCAGATAATCTTTGTATCTGTTGGAAAGACAATACTGCAGAGTGGTTAAATAAGGTTGCCAGATCAAGTCTCTTACTAACCACAGGGGAAAATAGGTCTCGCTCTCACTAACTCTATGACTTTAAAACACGTATGTAGCCTAATGAATTTGAATGTCTCCATCTATAAAACGAAGACAAAGGTGAAAATGGAGGTGTGTTAGGTCATAGTCTGTGATCCTTGTGGAATGCCTCTATGTATACCTGAGTGAAAATTCTCTAAGTTCTCAAGTACAAATGTAGATAGTGGGAGATGGCCCCAGTGTCCTCATACCAAGATTTTCTGGATCCAGTGATCATGTGTGAGGCCTCCATGATGCCATAACTTTCTGAGTAGCCAAACTGTTTTCGTGGATGGCTTTATAAGCTGTTGCTGAGTGCTGATATGGCTGAAGTGTAACAGCAGTGGGCCTACAGTTCTATGATTCTCCAAGCTCATGGGTATCTCACTCTGTTGTATAACCTGCTAAGATCACCAAGAGTCAGATGCAATTCTTTGAGTCATAAGATAGGCAATGGGGAAACTTTTCCACTCACTGTTTTTATTACCTGGTTTATAACTTTAACTTTTTTACTTGAAGACCTCCAAGAATCCAAAGGTAAAGTGACTTTGAGTGAAGGTTATAGTTATTCTCACCCACATTTGGATTTGAAACACCTGTGTGCTGTAACCTAGCTCAGTATAGCAAGCACATAATGATGACTCTACTTACTAGTGTATATCTAATAAATGTCTACAACATTTCAGGAGATAAGTGACTTTAAAGGACTTTTCTTATTATATATTCTCAGTAATTTCCTAATCATCATATAATTAGTGTGCCCTTCCTTAGTAGGTAAGTTACTACACATAGTAAGTAATGTTTTTTATTTTGTTTCAACAAATCAAGCCTGAGCTTCTCTTGGTCTGAAACTTCACTCTAAAATTATTAGGGCCCATAACTCCTGTAACTCCCCCAGTACCCTAATTGTCTACTGTCATACCATGAAAACCAATTGGGTATATCTTTTTCCCTCCTGCAAAAATCTTTATTTATTTATTTGCTTATTTTTATTTTATTTGCCTGCTGGACTTGTGCTAATTGAGACAGATGGTGTTATGATTTTTTATATTTTATCTATAAAATGAGAAATTCAATTGACTGCCACATTTAAAAACTTAGTTACTTCATCATTTTGCATTTTTCCCCATAAACTCCCTGAAATTAGTATACATTTAAGTAGAAAGAATTGAGAAACAGAGTTAAATTATTTGCAAGACTACAGAGTAAATTACAGAAACAATTCACCATCAAGGTGAGGTAAGCTAAATCACCTCTAATACATTTAGATTCATTTTTCCCCATAATGTCATTAGGTTGTGATTCTAAAAATCAACTAACATTATTCTATTAATGGATGTATTGCATTTGGCAATATTTTCACTAATATTTTGGAATATTTAAATCTATGTGGTGGACTGTTCTAATCCTATGTAACCCTTCCCTGGGTTATTATTTCGGATCCTCAATTCAATCATAATACTCTAAGCTAGTTAAAGCCTGATATTATTTATTATTTGTTTTAATAAAATTAACACTAAGTGTATGCTTCTAACTTATCAACAATCTGGTGTGTAATGTTTTTTCATTTTATCTTCTTTAACATCTGCAGAGAGTTTCTGTATCTTCACAGTAATATAAAAATAAAGGGTGTGATTTTTCCCTTGTAGAATGACTCATTGTATGGGGAGAAATGGTGTGCTACTGACTAAACATTTTTACATAGTCAGTTGCAGAATATCTTACATGTAGAGTTGTAAGGCCATTAATGAATTCATTCTTTTATCATTATTTAATTGAAGCATATTTTGTATCAGATACTCTACTAAACATTGACTACAAGGAGGTTTATGTCACACTGTTTAATGATTGTATTTTTCACCTTCCTATGTCACTAGGTTTAGGCATTCTAGTAAAATTTTATAAATTCTTTCTATAGTTAGCAGTTTTCTCTTTGCTCTGAATCATCTCTTCAGGTGTTCTATAAATAGGACAGTGGCATTGCTCAAATGAAAGACTCTGATAACAGAACTTCTGCCAGCAGGAAACCAGCGGGTCCCCCAGGGAAGTCATTGCTGAGAAATCTCAGAAGTTTTCCTCTTTCTGAACTTGTGACGATTCATCTTGCTTTCCTTGATTGTCCTTACAAGGCATGAAAGACATAATTGTTTTATCCTCTCTCTGTAACATATACCCTATGTATCAGGAGCAATAAATAACTATTTCATAAGGAAGTCTCTCTGAGAACCCCCGAGAGTACATATGGGGCAGTAAGAAAACTAAGTGTAGCAAATTACCCCTGTCTTTGAAACAATTTATTTCTTGCCTTATAATTACTTTTGAAATAGAATTTACATGCCTGTGAAAAATATTTACAATATGTGTCATATGAGATGTATACATAGATCATTTTTCATGCTTGATATTGTCTATTATTGGTTCTGGTTCTGACAAATTCTATGTAATGCATGATCAATACCTTATATAAAAACCAATGCAATAAACTTAGAAAGAAATCAAATAAGGTGAAAGAAAAATACCATAGTGTATGCCATTTAATATAAATATAAATTAAGAAAATTGCTACTTAGTATTTCTAAATGTAATCATATAAGTTGCAGACACAAAAGATACTCTTTAGCAAAGCATCTTATAATATTACTTGTATTAGGTCTACCATTGTAGACTCACTTTTAAGATTTTCCATTATCTGGTCCTAAGCTTTCTGTTGAGATTTTTGATGTGGCTGAAAGAATACCATACTAAATCTTATAATTCAGTTTCCATTTTTTGCACTGATACTAAAATCTGTGTCACTTTGGTTAAGTTCTTGACACTTCTGCACTTGGAGTATCTTATATACAATGTGACTGATCTATGTGACCTCTGAGGTTACTTTTCACTTTAATATGATGTCTTTTGTATTTATTTTTACTTCTCAATACACTCTGGAATGTATGTAACACATTCTGGCCTCAATCACTTGCGTAAGCCTATTAGTCTGCCACTGTATTGTAGTTTCTATGAGACTAGAAGGTAAACATTTTGTTTATTGATAAGTCCCAACAATATGTTCTAACATATATTTATTATGTAAAATGCCTTCTATCTGGCTATTCATTTCCACCTTACTGCTGCCTTTTCTCTTCATTCGTTCATTCACTCATTCTTCATATATTAATTCATTCACCTGCTTCTTTTTTGATTATTTAAATTCTGTCTGCATTCAAGGTCAACTGAGCTTCAGCTTTTCCATTAAGCTCTACCGACCATTCCAGCCATAACTGATCATCTTTGTCTGTTTCAACTCCTACCACATACACAGTGGTGATCACATTATTATGGACCTAAGAATGGAATCTTTGTAGACTTATTGATATATTGCTATGTTGTTCTTCAATGTTTTTGATTTTCCCAGTGACTCTGGATTTATCAAAGGCAGACATATTATAACATGTGTCTTCTAAAACTTATCCATGACATGTAATACAATCTAGACAAATAATTTCAAAACTGTAATGTAACATATTCTCTCTCACTGGCTAATACATGTTCAAACACACATATATACGCAACCCTTGATGGCCCATCAGTATCCGGGAATTTAGTCCGGTAAAAATTAAAACAGTAAAGGGGACTAAGTGATATAAATGATATACACTCCAGGAAATGGCCACAACCTCTCCTCTAACTTACTGGAATAGTGGTAAATCCATAATTATCTGAGGTATGAGTATGACACTGCATTTCTTAATTTTGCCCATAATATAAAAAGACTTTTTCCTTCCCTTGTCTTTGTCACCATTTTTTTTTTCCTGTGAGAAAAGCCAAGTGGTCTGAAGTTATGCTGGCACACAAGGCATTTTAAAATAGCTTTCATTTACGAGCAATCATCTATGAAGGACTAACATTTAAGGAACCTTGCTGTGTCCTTTTTTGAGATTACAGCTTCCATACAAGTGACAAATATATTTAGATGGAACATGAAGTGTTCTCTGCACAGTTTTCGATTTGTATAGTTGGCATCCATACCTTTTAGGATAAAATGCTCAAATGAGAAATGTTGAAGAATACTAATAACTTCTAACAAATAACTAAAATAGATATTGTCCCAGAAGGGTAACAGCAGGCTGTATTTCTGGTGAATACATTTGAGTAAGTAATTTATAGTTCCTTTCTAAGGAAATATGGTAAATACGTTTTCTTGTACTTTTATTCCCTCAAACATTTCAGAGAATAAGATCGAAATGACAGAGAGCATTCTAATAGTTTATCTTATGTCTACTCCTTCTAGGTGAATATTTTGTGTGGGAAAACTCTAAAAAATAAATCTTAGGTAACACTTCATTTGTTCTGTATTTTATATATTTCTTGTGGCCAAATCCCTATTGATCTAGCAGACCTGTGATTAAAAGAGCATCGTATAGATGTTTCTGGATTAAAAAGATGACAAATATAGAATTAGATATATATAAAACATTTATTATATGTTACATATTATATATGTCATAGTAAAAATATAATAGGGCAAAAGTGTAGCTCTATGTTATTCTTTTTTTTTGAGAAGGGGTTTCACTCTTGTTGCCCAGGCTGGAGTGCAGTGGCGTGACCTCGGCTCACTGCAACCTCTGTCTGCGGGTTTCAAGCAATTCTCCAGTCTCAACCTCCAGAGTAGCCAGGATTGCAAGTGCCTGTCACCACACCCGGCTAATTTTTTGTATTTTTAGTAGAGACGGTTTCACCATGTTAGCCAGGCTGCTTTCAAACCTCTGACCTCAGGTGATCCACCTGCCTCAGCCTCCCAAAGTGCTGAGATTACAGGCGTGAGCCACCGCACCCGAGCAGCTCTGTATTATTCTAATTAAAAAAATAATCTAAGAAAAGTGCCTTGTATTTGGTGCTTTCTCTCTCTCTCTTTCTCTTTTTTTTAAAGATCAACATTTTAGATCAACAAATAAAAATGAGTATTTTCTCTGTTAAGGGAAAGTATCTTGTGTAGAGGTCTGCTATGTGGCATTTGTTAAAAATTTAGACCACTATCCAAGCTATAAATACTGAGGATTGTCTTTAGTATAACACAGGAATTGTCTGGATATTGAGGTAGCAGCATGAGAGCAAATGAAAGTTTAGGTCTAGTGACCTAGAAACCGTGTAGCAACTAATTTTACAGATGATAATATTAAAACCCAGGTATGTGCAGTGACGAAGTTAGATTTTTACGAAGACCTAGTGGTCCAGAATCCAGATTTCTTCATTCTTAGGAATATAGTTTCTTTTTGTTTGTATATTTAAACTCACAAATTGTAATAGAGTATTTCAAGGTACAGTCATTTTTGTTCCTTTGTAAATATAATAACCTCCTTTTCCAAAACAATTACTTTCCATTGAAAAGTAATTTAAATGCTAAATTCAGTGCAACCTCTTAAAAGTCAACCAAGCTTCTTGATCTAGCTTTTCATTTTTTTAAAGTTTACTTTTGTCAAGAATAGTCTGAGATTTTATGCTACTTGGAAGCTAACCAGCTAGTCTGCCAGTTACAGGGATGCTAGTAGAATACATGAAACACCTGGGTTTGAGATAGAGATATTTCTTACTCATGGTACAGAAAGAAGTGTGAGCACTCTTTTTGCATCTGCACTTGCCCCTAAAGTCCTGCAAGTTCATTGTGGAGGAGCAGCGACACTGCATTGCAGTGAGTGTGCATCACAGCAAGGAACCCAGAGCTCAGGGAATCTGAAGCTTCTTAAATGTCCTGCAAACAAATCTGCCCAGAAGACATTCTCCTTATTGTATTGGACAGTAAGCAAAACTTCATTTCGTTTCTGAAAAACGTCTATTTTACAAAACTATTCACTATAAAAACATTCTTGAGAAGAGAGTTCTGGGGGGAGAAAAGGGGCAGTCAGTGGTTTACTCACGAGACATGCAACAATGCAAGGGACCCCTGGAGAACTGTGAGCCAAAAACCTTCTGTTACTAATTTATTCATTATTCACTCATGAATAGACTCATTCATTTATTCTTTCATCATTCTATTCTGTTGTTCTACTATTTAGTCTGTAATTATTCCATCTCTATGCCAGGATCTATCTTATTATTCAGTAACTTTTTATTTCAACCAAAGAAAACTGATCTTGCTACTTAAAATCAATGAATCAATCAATCTATACTTTTATAACATGAAGTTAGTCTTTTCTGATGCTGTTTCTTCAACTTAAAAAAAAAAACCCAACTTTTAATTTTACCGATTGAAATCTACTGCTTTCCTCAAGAAACAAGTAAAATAGCATATTCTTCATTCATTATCTCTGATTCCTACAATTGAAGCTACAAAAAATCTCCTTCTGTTGACCTCATGGAACAATTGTGGCTTTCATTTTTATAACTCTTTTGGAATTTCTGCTTTCTTTGACATTTTTCAGAATAATTTATGTTTAGTTCTAACTCCCTCTCTGTGAGTGTTAGGACCAGGAGAAGACAGCCTGCTCAATCCTCACTGTTTTTTAATACCCATAGTGCCTCTGTAGTCTCCTGCCAATAGTTTAAATCCACATGTTAATTGAAATTGATATCCCGGTAATTTGGTCTGTGTTGCAGCTAGGCTTCTATCTGGTATACAAATTACAGTAATTAACAAGTAGTTACATCATTTATCCCATTTTTTTCAATCCATCTGTACTTCAGTAAGATAATAAATATATATATTTATATATGTAATATATGTATCTATGTGATATATAGTTAAATACATATATTTAACTACATATATAATTAAATAAATATATATTACAAGTAGGTACATCATTTATCCCATTTTTAATCCATTTGTACTCAATAAGATAATAAATATATATTTATATATGTAATATATATAGTAATATATAATTAAATAAATATGTATATTACAAAGGGGATTTTGTGTGTGTGTGTGTGTGTGTGTATATATATAGAGAAGGAGGGGGGGAGAGAGAGACAGACAAACAGACAGAGACAGAGAGCAAGAGAGAGCACCAGAGAGCTATTCTGGATGTTTCTCCATCCCTATTTTTTGGCTTACATTATTGTGACTGCTAACGTATAATTCAGTAATTCAGGATCTAAGTTCTACCTACTACTTGTTGATTGTTCGCAGTTTGGAAACAGTCATAAGGCCTCAAAAAAAGTTAAAAATAGGACTCAGCAACAGGATGGCTACAGTAAAATAGCTAAAGATACTAAGCATTGGCAAGGATGTAGAACAACTGGAATTCAGATTGATAGAATTGCTTGAAAACAAAACTTGTTTCTCAATGTCTTTCAAAGCTAAACATGCATATATTCTGTGACCCAGGAATTATTTTCCTGCCTATTTATATAACCCCACAAAGTGAATGTGTATGCCCACCGAAAGCATGCACAAGATGTTCACAGCAGCTTTATTCGTAACAGCAAGAAAATGGCAATAATGCAAATGTTTACCAACAGAATAATTGATGAATAAATTCTGAAATATTCACACAAGAGAATACTACATATAAATTAAAATGAATGTATCCCTACTATACAAAACAACGGATGAATCTTATAAAATATTGAAGAAGAGTATCAGATATAAAGGATGCATATAGTATCATTCCATTAAAAAATATTCAAAACCAAGCAAAATAAATGTATCTTAATAAAGGTGAGAATAAAATTTGTCTCTGTGGCATAAAAACTATACGGGGGAAAAGGGAGCCTGCTAGGATGTTACAAATGTTCTAAATTTTGATATAGGTAGTAGTTACATATATGTATGTCTGTACGTGTGTATTTGTATTCATACATATAGTGTGTGCATGTAGTATATGTATATTACATGTTTCCATGTATATATAAAATATTTACATACGCACAAATTCATCAAACTACACAGTTAAAATTATTGAAGTTTTCATACAAAAATTAATGCTTAAATTTTAGAAGAAGAGGAAGATGAAGAACAAGAGGAGGAGAAAGAAGAGGAGGAATAAATGAAATTGTCAGTGGCAAAATGAACAAGGCCTTAAGTCTACAACCTAGAGACTTGGAAATTCTACAGGCATAGATCATAGTTTTGGTATGGTGGCTAAGGTAAGAAGTTGGGAATAGAGTGGGAAGGCACTGGAGAGAGTTATGATTTACATTTATAAAGAGAAGATAACTATGCAAGGAAGAATAGACTAGATCCAAAGTCTCAGATTGAGGAAAAATTAAGGGATATAAAACGAGAATTTATTATTGTGCGATACAGGACAATAAATGTGCATGTTAAAAAAAAATTCAATTAAAACCAAGTTATCTTTCTGCCAATCGAATTTCAACAAAAACCTGAACTTTTAGCAAGAATGAAAGTCACCAGGTAAAGGACTAATATCCTCAAAAATTAGAAAGGTAATGAAAGTCAACCTAGAATTTTATTTGTATTAAAATTGTTTATCAAGAATTAGATTAAAACAGATGTGTTCAGAAAAACAAAAATGGAGTTTACCATTAATTGATTATTAATTAGATAAAATTACAAAGAATAGACTATATAAGAAAAGTGATCTTAGATGAAGAATTGGAAATACATGAAGAAATGGTGAGCAATAATACACTGGAGGAGAAAGAGTGTGGCATAGAAAGCTGCACCGATTGTCCTGCCTGCAAGGACACCAATTTAACAACTATCTACACAGAAAAAAACACTTTCATAAAAAATAACAATCAGGTGAGCACTCATAGTACTGGGTTTTAACTCCATATCACTAAAAAAGGCACTGAAAAGATAGAAAATAACGCTTCTGAATCACTGACGCCCACCCTCTCCCCACGTACACATGCGCACAGTGGGATGCCTGATGTGGACAGTTTCTCTGGGTGCTGGGGGAGGGAGAGTCAATTGTGAAGCATTTAGCTAAATGCTGGCCTGTTGGGGCAGAAAGGAAAGTTGGGCCAAACTGAGCTAATGCTCTAGCCATGGAGGGAGCATTTAAACCAGCCCTGGCCAGCCCTAGTCAGAGGGAAATTATTGATCCTAGAGGTCTAAAATTGAATGGCTGCAAACCTCACCACTGGAGGCTATAGCTTCTGTGTCTCCAAGTAAACTTGAAAGGCAGTCTAGGCCATAAGGACTGCAATTCTTACTCAAGTCTTAGTGCTGAACTAGCTCCAGAGACAGTGGACTAGGGGAGCATGGGATATACTGAGACACCAGTTACAGGAGCTAAGGCAGTGTTGGCCTCACCCTTCCCCTAAACTCAGGCTTCACAGCTTGTTGCTCAAAAGGAGACCCATTCCTTCCACTTGAGAGGAAAGAGAAGAGTCCAAAGGACTTGGTCTTGCATCTAGGATACAAGCTCAGCTACAGCAAGATAGGGCACTGGTCAGAGTTGTGAGGCCCCTGTCCCAGGTCCAAGCTCCTGGATGACATTTCTAGGCACATCCTTGGGCAGAGGGGAACCCACTGCTTTGAGGGAAAGGACATAGTCTTGGAAGCATTTATCACCTGCTACCCGAAGAGCCCTTCGACCCTAAATAACCAGCAGTAATTCCCAGATACTAGCTTGCGGGCCTTGGGTGAGCCTCTAAGACTCTCTGGCTTCAGGTATCAGCACAGTCACAGGGGATCAGAGCACTAAGCAGGCCATTGGGGTCTCCAATTAAAGAACTTGACTCTTGGATGGCATTTGTGGACCTGCCCTGGGCCAGAGAGAGGCCCTTTGCCCTGAAGGTTGAGTCCCAGGTCAGGCAGTGTTCACAACAAGCTGACTTAAAAGATCTTGGGCATCAAGGGAATATCAGCAGTAGTCTTGCAGTACTCCTCGTGGTCTAGGGTGGCAGTGGCTATGGGGTGAGGCTCCTCTGCCTCTGGAAAGGGGAGAAAAGAATGGGAAGGACTGCATCTTGTGGTTTGAGTGCCAGCTCAGCCACAATACATAGAACACAAGGTAGACTAAGGTTTTTGACTCCAATTCCCTACTTCCAGACAGCTTTTCTAGACTCACCCTGGGCCTGGGGGATCTTGCCATCCTGAAGGGAAAGGCACATGTCTGGTTGGCTTTGCCGCATGCTGTTAGTAGAGCCCTAGAGCCTTGAGCAAACATAGAGAGTAGCCAGGGAGTCATTGTAGTAGGCTCTGGTGAGACCCAGTGCTGTACTGGCTTCGGGTCTGACCCAGGGCAGCCATAGTGGTGGTGGACACAGGGGTGTTTATGCCACTCTGTCCCCAGTTTTAGGTGGCTGAAACAGCAAAAGAGAGCCTCTCTATGTTTGAGAGAAAGTAAGGGAATAGAAAAAGAATCTCTGTATGGTAATCCAGATAATTCCCCCAGATCTTGTCCAAGACCATGAAGGTGGTACCTGTATGAATCTGCAAGAACCACAGTATTACTAGGCTTGTGGTGCCCCCAAAGCAAATACAGGTTAAATCACAACATCCAAGTTCTGGAAAGCTTTCCCAAGAATGATGGCTACAAATAAGCCCAGATAGTGAAGACTACAATAATTACCTAACTCTTCAATGTCCAAACATCAAACATCTACTAACATCAACACCATCCAGAAAAACACAACCTCATTGAATGAACTAAATAAAACATCAAGGACAAATCCTGGAGAAACAGATGTTATAAGACCTTTTGACAGAGAATTTAATATAGCTGTGTTAGAAAATCACAACAATTTCAAGAAAACACAAAGAAGAAATGCAAAATTTTGTCAGATAAATTTAACAAAAAGGTTGAAATAATTTAAAATAATCAAGCAGAAATTATGGAGCTGAGAAATGAAACTGGTGTCCTGGAGAATGAATCAGAGTCCTTTAATAGCAGAACTGACCAAGCAGAAGAAAAAATTAGTCAGTTTAGAGACAGTCTATTTGAAAATACAGTCAGAGGGGACAAAAGACAAAGGAATACAAAATAATGAAGCATGCCTACAGGATCTAGGAAACAGCCTTAAAATTGCAAATCTAAGAGTTATTGGCCTTAAACAGGAAGTTGAGAAAGAAATATGGGTAGACAGTTTATTCAAAGGTATAATAACAGATAACTTCCCAAACCTAGGGAAAGAGATTAATATGCAAGTACAAGAAGGGAATAGAACACAGATTTCAACCAAAGAAAACTACCTTGAGCATTTAATATTCATACTTTCAAAGGTTAAGGATAAGGAAAGGATCTTACAAGCAGTAGAGAAAAGAAACAACTAACATAAAATGGAGCATCAATATGGTTGGAAGCAGACTTTTCACTGGGAAACTTACAATCCAGCAGAGAGTGGCATGACACATACAAAATGCTGAAAGAAGAAAACTTTTACCCTAGAATAGTACATCTGGCAAAAATATCCAACAAACATAAAGGTGAAATAAAGACCTTGTGAGACAAACAAAAGCTGAGGTAGTTCATCAATACCAGACCTTTCCTAAAGAAATGCTAAAGGGAGTGTTTCAATCAGAAAGAAAAGAACATTAATGAGCAATAAATAATCACCTGAAGGTACACATAAAGTACATGGAAAAACACAGAATATAATATCACCGTAACTGTGGTATGTAAACTGCTATTATCATAAGTAGAAAGACTAAACTATGAACCCATCAAAAACAATAACTACAACAACTTTTTAAGACATAGTACAATAAGATATAAATAGAAACAACAAAAAGTTAAAAAGTGGGGGGACAAAGTTAAGATGTAGTTTTATTATGTTTCCTTTTCCTTATTTTTTTTCTGATTATGCAAATAGTGTTAAGTTGTTGTCAGGTTAAAATAATGGGTTATAAGATAGTATTTGCAAGCCTTATTATAACCTCAAACCAAAAAACATACAATGGATGCACAAAAATAAAAAGCAAGAAACTTAATCATATTACTAGAAAAAATTAACTTCATAGAAAAATACAGGAAGGAAAGAAGAAAGAGAAAACCACAAAACACATAATAAAATAGCAGAAGTAAGTCCTTACTTATCGATAATAACATTGAATGTAAATGAACTAAACTCTCTGATCAAAAGACTTCGAATAGATGAATGGATGAAAAAACAAGACTCATTGGTCCAGTGCTTACAAGAAACACACTTAATCTATAAAGACACATACACTGAAATTTTTTTAAAAATCAAAAAAGATATTCTATGTTAATGGAAACCAAAAAAAGCAGGAGTAGCTATGCTTATATTAGACAAAAGAGATTTCAAGACAAAAACTATAAGGAGAGAAAAAAATGTTACTATACAAAGGTAAAGAGGTCAATCCAGTGAGAGGATATAACAATTTTAAATATATCTGCACTGAACACCGAAGTACCCAGATATAAAAAGTAAATATCACTAGAGCTTAAGAGAGAGATAGGCCCCGACGCAATAACAACTGGAGACCTCTACAACCTATTTACAGCATTGGACAGATCTTCCAAATAGAGGATCAACAACAACAACAACAAAATCAGACTTAATTTGCACTATAGACCAAATGAATCTAGTAGGTACTTACAGAACATTTCACCAAATGGATGCAGAATAAACATTCTTCTCCTTAGTATACGAATTACTCTCAAGGATAGACTAGACTTTAGATCACAAAACAAGTCCTAAAACATTCAAAAAATTGAAATATCAAGCATCTTCTCTGATCACAATGGAATAAAAATAGAAAGTAATAACAAGAGGAATTTTGGAAATTATACAAAAGCATGGAAATTCAACAATATGCTTCTGAATGACCAGTCAGTCACTGAAGAAACTAAAAAAGGAATTGAAAAATTCTTTGAAACATGTAACACTGGAAATACAAGATATCAAATCCTATGGAACACAAAAAAGCAGCACTAAGAGGGAAGTTTATTGCTAAAAGTGCCTACATCAAATAAGAGGAAAAACTTCAAATGAACAACCTAATAATGAATCTTAAAGAACTATAGAGCAAGAGCAAACTCTACTCAAAATTAGTAGAAAAAAATAAAATAAAATCAGAACAGAAAAAATGAAATTTAAAAAAACGGAAGATTGATGAAATAAAAAGTTGTCTTTTTGAAAAGTTAAACAAAATTGACCATCCATTAGCCAAACTAAACAAAAAAGAGAAGATCCAAATGAATACAATCAGAAATAATAAAGAAGACATTACAGCTGATACTGCAGATATTCAAAGGATCATTAGGGGCTAATATGAGCCAGTATATGCCAATAAATTGGAAAATCTAGAAGAAATGGAAAAGTCCTAGCCACATACAACCTACCAAGATTGAACCAGGAAGAATTCCAAAACCTGAACAAACCAATAACAAGAAACGAGATAGAAGCCATAATAAAATATATCCCAGTAAAGAAAATCCTAAGACCTATTGCTTCACTGTTGAGTTCTACCAAACATTAAAGAACTAATATCAATCCTACTCAAGCTATTAAAAAAATAGAGGAGTAGGGTATACTTCCAAACTCATTCTACAAGGCCAGTATTACCCTGACACCTAAACCAAAAACATGTCAAAAAATAAAAAATAAAGAACAAACAAAACAAAACAAAAAAACTACAGGCCAATGTATCTGTTGAATATAGATGCAAAAATCCTCACAAAATACTAGCAAATAGAATTCAACAATACATTAGAGAGATCATTCATTCTGGACAAGTGGGATTTATCCCTGGGATGTAAGGATGGCCTAACATACACAAATCAATTAATGTGATACATCATATCAACAGAATGAAAGATAAAAAGCATAAGATGATTTCAACTGATGCTGAAAAAACATTTGATGAAATTCAACGTTCCATCATGATAAAATCCCTAAAAAAAGTGGGGAGAGAAGAAACACACCTCAACACAATAAAACCATATATGGTGAACCCACAGCTTGTATAATACTTAATGGTGAAAAGCTGAAAGACTTTCTTCTGAGATCTGGAGCATGAAAAGGATGCCCACTGTCACCCGTGTTATTCAACATATTACTGGAAGTTTTAGAAAGCACACAAGAGAAAGAACACAAGAGAAAATATAAAGGACATCCAAACTGGAAAGGAAGAAGTCAAATTACCCCTGTATGCAAATGATATGATTTTATATTTGTAAAAGCCTAAAGACTTAATCAAGAAATGATTAGAACTGATCAACAAATTCAGTAAAGTTGCAGAATACAAGATCGGCATACAAAAATCAGTAGCACTTCCATATGCTAACAGTGAATAATATGAAAAGGAAATAAAAGGTAAACCCATTTACAATAGCCACCGAGAAAATTAAATACCTAGGAATTAACCAAATAAGTGAGAGACCCCTGTAATGAAAACTATAAAACACTGATGAAAGAAACTGCAGAGGACACACACACACACACACACACACATGCACACACGCAAGGAGGGATATTCTATGCTCATGGATTGGAAGAATCAATGTTGTTAAAATGTTCATACTACCCAAAACAATCTACTGATTCAATGCAATCACTATGAAAATATCGATGACATTTTTCAGAGAAACAGAGAAAAAACAACCTACAATTTACATGAAACCACAAAAGACCCAGAAAAGGTAAACGTATCCCAAGCAAAAAGAACAAAACTGGAGAATTCAAATTACCTGACTTCAAATTATACTACAGAGCTGTAGTAATGAAAACAGCATGATATTGACATAAAAAGAGCCACACAGACCAATGGAACAGAATAGAGAACCCAAAAACAAATACACACCTGCAGTGAACTCATTTTTGACAAAGGTGGCAAGATAATACACTGGAGAAAACATAGTCTCTTCAATAAATGGTGCTAGGAAAACTGCATAACCATATGCAGAAGAATGAAACTAGACTCCTGTCTCTCACCATATACAAAAATCAAATCAAAATGGATTTTGAAGTAATGGATAAATCTAAGACTTCAAATTATGAACACACTACAAGAAAATATTGAGGAAATCTCCAGGACATTAGTCTGATCAAAAATTTATTGAACAGCACTTCACAAGCCCAGGCAACCAAAGCAAAACTGGAAAAATGGGATCACATCAAGTTAAAAAGCTTCTGCACAGCAAAGGATACAATCAACAAAGGGAAAAGACAATCCACAGAATGGGAGAAAATATTTGCAAACTACCCATTTGACAAGAGGTAATAATCAGAAATATGTAAGTTGCTTAAACAAGCCTCTAGGATAAAAATCTAATAATCTGATAGAAAAAGGGCAAAAGACTGAATACACATTTCTCAAAAGAAGACAAAAAATGGCAAACGGGCATATGAAAAGGTGCTCGACATCATTTGCCATCAGAGAAGTGCAAATCAAAACTACAGTGAGATAACATCTCACCTTAGTAAAAATGACTTATATCCAAAGGACAGGCAATAACAAATGTCAGTGATAACGTGGAGAAAAGAGAACCTTTGTACATGGTTGGTAGGAACGTAAATTAGTCCAACCACTGTGGAGAAAAGTTTGGAGGGTCCTCAAAAAACTAAAAACAGAGCTACCATATGATCCAGTAATCCCCTTGCTGGGTATATACCCCAAAGAAAGGAAATGCATATATTAAAGAGATATCTGCACTCCTATGTTTGCTGCAACACTGTTTACAATAGCTAAGATTTAGAAACAAATGAAGTGTCCATCAACAGATGAATAGATAAAGAAAATGTGGTACATATGGACAATGGAGTACTACTGAGTCATAAATAAGAGAGATTCAGTCATTTGCAAAGATAGAACTGGATTATTATGTTAAGTAAAATAAGACAGGCATAGAAAAAACACACATGCTTCCCTTATTTGTGGGATCTAAACATCAAAACAATTGAACTAATAAACCTTGAGAGTAGAAGGATGGTTAGAGGATAGGAAGGATAGTGAAACTGGGTGTGGAGGTGAGGATGGTTAATGGGTACAAAAAAATAGTTATAAGGAATGAATAAGACCTACTATTTAATAGCACATATGGGTGTGTATAGTCAAAAATAACTTAATTGTACATTTTTTAATAACTTAGAGTGGTAATTGGGTTGTTTGTACCTCAAAGGATAAATGCTTGAGGGGATGTATATCCCATTCACCATGGTGTGCTTATTTCACTTTGCATACTTGTATCAAAACATCTCATATACCTCATGAATATATATACCTGCTAGGTACCCACAAAAATTTTAAAAAATTATATGGTGAGCAATAAAATGGGAAACGTGGAAACTCTAAACACATATTGATAATTTTGACTATATAAAATAATAATGAAGTTCAAATCTAGTTGAAAGCAGACTAGATAAAAGATATATCTAAGTTATAGCACAGGAATACCCCTGCTATTTGTGAGCAACTCTGTATTACAGAATGTTAATCTAAGCCTCATTTGTAATTAAAAATGTTCTGGCAATAATATTATGAAAGGAAAAATAAACTGATAAAATTATTTAAATAAACACTTTAACCCAATATTTATATGAAGATTACCATATTGATATGCTATCAATGTAAAAATTATTGAGATATTTTACTTTTATATATTGTCATTGAAATCTATTATGTAATTTATCCTTACGGTGTATTGCAGCACAGACTAGCCACAATTTAAGAGCTCAATCGAATATGTTTCTAGTGGCTACCTCATAGGTTAGGACTGCTCTACAGAAGTTTTTCTCAAACTTTAATGTGCCTACAAATTCCACTGGGTTCTTAACAAATGAAATATTCTGATTTGGAGGTCAGATGAGGCCTGGTATTCTGAATTTTCAATAAACTCAAAGTGATGCTGATGTCTGTAATATTTTAGTCACTGTTGAGTAGCAAGTCTGTTGAAAACATATTAGGATGCAGTAGAAGAATTTTCAAATTAGCACATTCACATTAGCAAGAAAATAAATGAAATAATCCAATGTCCATCATCAGTAGAATAGATGGCATTATATAGTGCAATTTGAGTTAAAGTGAAAATAAGGTTTTTTTGGCAAGCATAGATGCAACTCGGAATATAATTTTCTGCAATAACAAGTTAAAGTAAATAATATACTGTATAGAAATATTTTTGTTCACAATAAAATTAAAAATAAACTCAAGGAAAGTATTATCTATTACTTATGTTCACACAGGCATTATTCATAATAGCAAAAATGTAGAAGCCACCAAAGGTTTCACTGATAGATGAATGCATAAACAAAATAGGGTATATTCATAAAACAGAATATGATTCAGCTTTAAAAAGGAAGAAAATTTTGATCTGTGGCATAACATGGATATAAACCTTGCAGATCCTATGCTAAGTGAAATAAGCTAGTCTTAAAAACAAAAATACTGTATAATTCTATTTATATGAGGTATTAGAGTAATCAAATTTATAAAATAAAAGAAAATTAAATGGTAGTTACCAGGGGCTGGGAGAGGGGAAATTGCATAAAGAGTTTGCTTTGCATGACAAGAAGAGTTTTGGAGTTTGGTTGTACAACAATGTGAATGTCCATAACATTATTGAATTGTATACTTAAAAATAATTTAGTAGGGACATGGATGCAGCTGGAAATCATCATTCTCAGCAAACTATCGCAAGAACAGAAAACCAAACACCGCATGTTCTCACTCGTGGGTGGGAATTGAACAATGAGATCACTTGGACACAGGAAGGGGAACATCACACACCGGGGCCTGTTGTGAGGTGGGGGGAGGGGGACGGAAAACATTAGGAGATATACCTAATGTAAATGACGAGTTAATGGGTGCTGCACACCAACATGGCACATGTATACATATGTAACAAAACTGCACGTTGTGCACATATACCCTAGAACATAAAGTATAAACAAGTAAAAAATAAAAAAATAAAAAATAAATAAAAAATAATTTAGATGGTAAATTTAATGCTATTTTCAATTTGCCACAATTAAAAAAAACAAACAAAAAAACTAAAAAAGCTTTTAAAATCAAGGAAATTATTAGCATTAAGAATAGTAATGACCTTGGGTAGGGTGTTGGGGAAGGTCTTCCACAGGTAAAGGCACTTATGAATCTTTACTATTCATAATAACCAATATTTTCTTTACTTTCATCATGTTTCATGGTCTCTCGTACCAGGGATAAACTTCCTGTATTTGTCAAGCAGTAGCTACATGATTTTGCCTGTGGTTGATGGCTGCAGATGAGCCTGAGCTCAGGGGTGCAGGCTGCCTTGAAGGGTTCATGGCTTATTGGCTAGAAATACATATCACATGGATTTACTAGTACTACTGCTGATGCTGCTGTTCCTGCAGCTGCTGCTGCTACTACTACTACTAAACAGTGATAAAAGCACTAATACTGCTAAATGTAATGTAGGAGGTACTGGGTGAGGCAAAAACTAAAAACTCATTTTCTTATCTCTTCAGTGAACATAGTCTATCCTCTTGTGGTGAGTAGGATGCTTAGAGCACTGAGAGGCCACGGAGTTACGGAGAATCTGAAAGTTACTGCAATGTGGAGAGGCTGAACTTTTGTAAGTTTTTGTGAAACCATACTTCCTTTGAGAAGCCAGAGTTTGAGGTTTTATATTTTCTACTCTCAGAAGTTGGAATATCAGGTCAGTAGAGTCATCTAAGTTTCTGTAAGAGAGACCATTCATGTTCATTATATTTCCCAAGAAACTCCATAGAGCTCATGACTTGAGAAGTCTTGATGCTAATAAGAACCACCTCCTCAGTGTTGTTTTCAAAATGAGATCAGATAATGCCTGTGTAGATAGCTAGCACAGAAGCTGTCTTGCAGTAGGTACCCATCTGAAATGAATTTATGAAATCCAATTACTAAAACCTCATATATTATCTATGGGAAACAAAACTGAGTTACTGGCATGAAATCCTTTGCTTATAACCCTCACAAAATCCCATAACATGGCCAGGCATTTCTTGCATCTGCAGAAGGAAGAAGCTGCAGGTAGAGGATAAGTGGTTCAAGCAGCTCATTATAAAAATTAAACAGAAAATCGGGGCTTCTAATTCTGCTAACTTTAGCAAGCTTGTAGTTTTATTAAGTGATGGAAAACACGCAGGTGGAATGAAGAGCCCTGATAAGCTAAAATAATTCATTTAAGCAAGAATCATTCAAGGTGCCTTTTTATTATCAAAAACAAAAAAAGATGAAAACAACATGCCTTAGATTTCTCAGAATCTTTACATTCTCTAGCCATTAGATGTGGTTTGCAACCGAAGATAATTTAACTGTAACATTTTATTGATGAGTCACCCTCCTCTGCTAGGAACTGTATAAGAAACAGTCTAATGTAGCTGTTATGAGATCAGTATCTGGAGAAAGACTCCCCAGGTGGTTTGACCCCTGCTCTGTATTCTTTCAGCGTGTGACATGGGGCAAGCCACTTCACCTCTGTGATCTTCAGTCCCTCACCTGTAAGATGATAATGGCGATAAGGCTACATTCTGAAGAGGGCAATAGTGAGACCAAAAAAACTGCCGGAGTAAAGCCCATGCAATGTGTTCTATAAATTTCCCTATTCCTATTTTCCAGTCGGTAGAAGCTTTCTGCCAACACTGTAAAGAGCCCTTCAAATTAGAGCTGAAGTCTTGCAGTTTCCATAACGTCTATAGTTCATCAAATCACTTCAGCTGAGGTTATTAATCTGTTTTGATTGATTGACAGCTGCACAGTAGTCCTTTGATTTATAATTTGAACCAAGTTATTGAATTTATAATTTGGACAGGGCTCTAAATGCATTTTTGATTTATGTGTGTCCCCCATGCAGTTACAACAAATCATTGGTGGTTGAGCAACATTTACTCGAAGACACATACATTTAAATTTTAAATTAAATTGGATTTTAAAGGGCAAAGAAATTTAGATTTCTTCATGTAAAGATCAATGCTGCAAATAACTGCAAACGAAGCAGTATGATCAAGCAAGAAAAGCTATACCACTTAACATCCAGAAAAACCCAAATTATGTTTATAATTTTGCCTCTGCCTAGGCTTCATTACAGACTTTCAGAGTTATGCGAAAACACAGTGAACTTCTAGTTCAACATTTTTGCTTTACATATGAGAGGACTAGGGTGCTCAAGGTCATAGAATAGTTAGTGGCTAAGTTGGAAATTTCATCAAACTTCCCTGATTCCTGTTTAGTCATCTTTCCACGGTATCACATAATTCTTCTATGACTCAGCTGCTTTTTCTGAAAAAATATAGGGAGAATAATGTAAGATCTGCTTATATACGCATATTTTTTTTAAAAAAAGAACATGAGCAAAACACTTGAAAGAACATTAAAATATAAAAGTACTGTACAAGTTCCTACATAGATCTAAACTTTGGTTCCTTAGGCAGGGGAAGGTGTGGAGTCAGACACACCTATTGATCAAGGGTCTCCTACTAGAGAAATACCACTACACACCTACTCTCAGTTTTAATTCCTATGAAACCCCATGGCATTTTCTAATTCTCAGAGGACAAAACTGAAGTTTCTGAAGGGAATTGTCAGCCTAGGATTTCAAACACTCAAGGCCTCTGCTTGTGTCATTTTGCAGCAGCGCTGCTGGGTCTCTTAAATAGGATCCATCAGGATTATTAATGAGAGGTTGTACATTTAATATTTTCTGGCAAAGCAAAAACTCCTACCTCTTTAAGATTTGACCCTAATAGTAAACCAGTTTTCTTCTTGCTGCAGTATTAGGTGTCATATTAATCTTTCTTTCTGACCTCATTCTAGCAAATAGTCTTAGGGAAAGAAATAAATAATGTTCCTGTAACTTGATTTATATGAACTCTAGAGATAGCGTACTAGCCAAAGATATCAGGCCATGTCTGGGCCCTGTCAGTAGATCAAAGGTATCTGTGTCTGATTATTTGTCTTCATACTAAGTTCAGAATGATTACTGAAATGTCCGCTTTCCTAATGTCATGCCTTCAATCAAGTATAAACTTTGTCATCTACTGCTCTGGTGCCAAATATAACGCAATGACTTATTTCAATGGCCATGATACAACATATCCTAGATATTCAAACTTGATGTGGTACAAAGATGAGTAGTCATGAAAAGAACATGCCTTTAGATATCTAAGTACTTAAATGAACTCAGCAAAAATGCTGTCTCTCAGAGCATCAAAGATTCTTTGCCCTACAAGCTACATGATGAAAGCATAATGACCTGGTGTCCCTCTTAAACTCTCCTAAGATTGTAACAAATTGAAACTTTATCCAGCACAGAAAATATTCAAAGCAGACGTATGACTGGGTCCATATTTCCCCAAACTGCTTCAATCATTTCCTTCTCAATGGAAGTCAGTGCACTTTAGAGTAAGAGGTCCTTATCATCTTCCATTCGGTTGAAGACATGCTTATTGAAGCCTGCTGCTGTGGACATCATGTGTTCTCCCAAAATTCATACTTTGGAACCCTAATCCTCAAGGTAACGGCATTGACGGAGTGGGGTTTGGAGGTAATTATGTCATGAAAGGGAAGCCCTCACGAATGAGATTAGTGCCCTTACAAGAAGAGAAATGAAAGAGATGACCTCTCTCTCTCGGGGTCAAGTGAGAATACAGCAAGAAGACGGCCCTTTGCAAACCAGGAAAATGGTTTTTATTAGGAACCAAATCCTGGACTTCAAAGCCCCCAGAACTGTAAAAAAATAGATTAAGTCATCTGGTCAATTATATTTTGTGATAGCGACCGAAGCATATTAAGACACCGACTGTTTGATCAGCACTCAAAAAAAAGGTGGGGCGTAGGCTTTGATCTTAAAAACGATAACAACAATAGCATTTTAATGAAGGAGACAAAAAGAACATAACATTGTTTAAAAATAAAGTGCAAGGCCGGGCATGGTCGCTCACGCCTGTAATTCCAGCACTTTGGGAGGCTGAGGCAGGTGGATCATGAGGTCAAGAGACTGAGACCATCCTGGCCAACATGGTGAAACTCCGTCTCTACCAAAAACACAAAAATTAACTGGTCTTGGTGGCACACACCTGTAGTCCCAGCTACTCGGGAGGCTGAGGCAGGAGAATTACTTGAACCCGGGAGCTGGAGGTTGCAGTGAGCCGAGATTGCGTTACTGCACTCCAGCCTGCCTACAGAGAGAGACTCCATCTCAAAAAAAAAAAAAAAAATACAAATTATAATCATATGTTAAATAATTGTTACAGCTAAGTTCAGTAGGAGGGTAATTGCAAAAGGATTAAAAACTATAGGAGAGCATCCAAGAGATAAGATTTGTACCAGAGGTTGACAGGATAATCAGATGAGAAGAGAGAAGTTATCACAGACACAAAAGAAACAAGGGAAAAGTGATGAAAATATATAATATGCATGGTTAATTCCCAAGGCATTTGGAGTGAGACATTAATTTTGGGACTTATTGAGAAAGAAATTGAAGAGGAACATGCAATCAGTAAAGAAGGAGCCTGAAAATTAAGGTAAGAAATGTGGACTTTCTCAACAAGAGAAATAGAAAGCAATGGAAGATTTAAGAGCAGACAATAAAGGAATGGTAAGAAAAGTTTCAGATACATACACATACATATGCCAGATGAGAATGGCTTTTGAGAAACCAGAAGCAGGAATGCATGTACAAAAGTCTGTGTTGACTGAGCCAAGGAGCAAAAGGAAGAAAGTGATGGAAAAATAAAGGAAGAAAAACGCAAAACAGATGACTTTGGAGAAGCCTGATAAAATGATATATCGGTAGGGTCACCAAGTGTGGTAAATATAAATACAGAAGATTCAATTAAATTTGAATTAAAAATAAACAATATATTGTATGACTCATATCTGCATAATTCACAAAATTTCATTCATTGTTTATGTAAAATTAAAATGTATGTGCACATCCAGTATTTTATCTGGCAACCCTATCTGAGACATTTCCATGTGCCACTGATAACCTTATGTTATGGACACACTCAAAGAATAACTGGTTTGGTAATACAGAGAAATATGAATTCATGATATTTATCTAATGCCAGAAGTACAGATTATGTTTAAGTAAAATTATGTACACAAATAATAATATTATATATTGAGACAAACTGACATTACAGCAGTTGAAACATTAATCTAGGTAAAATTAAGGGAATTTTAAAAATCCTTTTGACATACAGATGTTCTGAGAGAAAGAATGAAAATTGTAGATCCTTAAGGAGAATATGCAATTATCTAAAACTCGTCATTTCAAACTTATAATAAAACAGATTCCACTATTTTGAAATGAAGATAAAAACTAGAATGAACAGTGCACATGGAGACATTGCTCTGCTGTAATAATGCCAATATGACTGAACTTTAGGGTAGGCCAAGGAAAAAAGTAAAAATAACTTGTTATATACTTTTCCATAGTTTTGAAGAGGGAATGGTGATTACATGGAGTTATTAGGAAAATAAGTGTGTGAGACTTCATTGGAGTCTAAAAGTGCTCATAGAAGCAAAACAAAACAAAACAAAAACCCCAAACCCAAACAATATTTTATCAAAGAATTATGTAGAAAGAAAATGACATATATATATATATATATATAAAATATTCTATTTAACTTACAGAAAAGTGAGGGACAAAATTAAAATACAACATCTGGGATGTACGAAATGGAATACAGATGCTTTAGTGTATAATGAACCTGGTGAACTTTTCACAAGGGTTTGGACGTCAATGACTAAAGGACTGGCTTGTACTTGTTTACAGTCAACATCTGTATTTTGTTTTTCATCTCCAGCGTAACCAAATTCTACTCACTCAGAGCATATCTTTTCTTATCATACAGACTTTCTAGATTGCCCTAACCACCACTGATTTCTTCCTTCTTCAAAAATCTGTATAGCTCATTTTACTCATTTTTTTTCTCATAATGATATAAAGTCATTTATTTTTCTTTTGTTATGTCTCCTCTTTTTCAGCTTTAGGAACATAAGGATTATGATTTTGTGTTTTGTGTGTAGTTCTAAACAAATAATAATCAATACATGCTCAATAAATTCAAGTGAAAGACATAACAGAACACCTCATAAAACCTTGAATACTGCACTTTCTACTGAGGGATTAAACACAAAGTTTATCTGTCTATTGGCTTGAAATGTGGAGGCTTGATCTGACGGCATGTCCATATAAGCTCCCTCTAATACAAAGAGAACTGTGAGTTTGAGGACATGCCCTGCCTAGTGAAGAGCAATGGATATTAGACTGCTTGAGATAGCCCTCCCTGTTTGTTCGTTAAAGCAGTTTTTGAAATCCAGGATGACCACCATGTATGACTATCAAACAAAGGACAATTTCATTTGAAGAGTGGTTATTTAATATTCATCTCTATTATAGAAGGAAATCACAGATCAGTGATAGCAATCAGAGCCTTACATGAAATAAAATATTTGAGCTGAAAGAGCCCAGCCATTTCTTTTCATCACTAATCTTCAGAACCATCTGGAACAGATAAAAATAACAGATTTCTGGGATCTGCTCATCACAATGTATTTTTTCATCTATTATTTCTACATAGATTAATGTTGCAACTTTCTTAATCTCATTTTTGTCTCAATATGTAGTATTTATTATTTGTATACAGTATTTTTTTTTTTTGAAATGGAGTCTCACTCTGTTGCCCAGGTTGGAGTGCCATGGTGTGGTCTCAGCTCACTGCAACCTCCGCCTCCCGGGTTCAAGTGATTCTCCTGCCTCAGCCTCCCAAGTAGCTGGGACTACAGGTGCCCGCCACCACTCCTGGCTAATTTTTTGTATTTTTAGTAGAGACAGGGTTTCACCGTGTTAGCCAGGATGATCTCGTTCTTCTGACCCTGTGATCTGCTGCCTGCCTCGGCCTCCCAAAGTGCTGGGATTACAGGTGTGAGTCACTGCACCCGGCCTGTATACAGTATTCTCAGCTTAAA
This sequence comes from Mandrillus leucophaeus, assembly GCF_000951045.1. Taxonomy (NCBI): domain Eukaryota; kingdom Metazoa; phylum Chordata; class Mammalia; order Primates; family Cercopithecidae; genus Mandrillus; species Mandrillus leucophaeus. Next base: position 512,994 of record NW_012098588.1, on the reverse strand, counting down.
CACACTTCATATTTCTGACATCAAATATTATGAACTAACATTTTTTTCTGTGGCATCAAACCAGTTGTGATATGGACAGGAGACAAAGAAATACTGGGTAGAAGAAGGTGGTTCCCCAGTAAAACCCCACCCCCAAGCCAGGAAACCCACAGCTCTAAATGGGAACAGGAATTCCTGTCTTCTTGCCCAAATGTTGCCTTTTGGTCTACCATGCCCCCCTATCCTGTACCCATATAAACCCAAAACCCCAGGCTCCATGAGCAGATGGGCAGATGAACAGAAAAGCAGAAGAGCAGTAGAGAAAGAGAGAGGAGAAGGAACATCTGAACATCCAGAGGAGTTTGGCTGGGGAGGGTTAAAGAGAAGATCAGCCGCTGGATGGCCAAGCTCCAGGGGAAGGTCATCTTCCCACTCCATCCCCTTTCTAGCTCACCATCCATCCCACTGAAAGCCACCTCCACCACTCAATAAAACTCCCATATTCACCATCCGTCAAGTCTGTGCATGACCTGATTTTTCCTGGATGCCAGACAAGAGCTGGGAATACAGAAAGCTGTCGCACTGACCCCCTGCCCTTGCAAAAAGGCAGAGGGTCCACTGAACTGTTTAGCACTTAAACCATCCGCAGATGGCAAATCTAAAAGAGAGCACTGTAACACATGCCTACTTGGGCTTCAGGAATCACAGGCAACCCTAGATGCTACCACTGGGCCAGAGCCCAGAAGCACTAGGCTACTGCACCTTCCTCTCTGCATGCTCCCACTCCCGTAAGCTGAGGTGGGGCCAAGCCACACTCCTGTTGCACATCCTGGGAGGGAGGCCAGGGAACTCTCCTATTTCAATTGCACCTTGACGGTTGCTGCTTTGTAAGGTAATCATTGGAACAAGGAAATTTCCCAGGTAGGGTTGCCAGAGTCATAAATTCTGGGGAGGAATCTAGGAAACTTAAATTAAAAGAAAAAACCTCAAGATGATTCTGTTCAACTGTCTTTGAGAATCACAAATGTAGTCTATTGTTATGTTTTAAGATTTAAAGAAATTGAGGTCTCAGAAAGTGAAAAGAGGTTTCTGAGTGTCACAAAGCATTTTATTGTTAAAGCTGAGAGTAAGAGCTCAGCTCTTCAATTTCCGTATAGTGGCACTTTTGTGTCTACAGTTCTTCTGGAGTCATTTCCTCTGACAAATAAACCCTGTCCATTTTACTAACCAAGTTCCCTTTTACATAAGCATGCCTGGGAGTTAATTTGAGAAAACCACGGCAATCTGCCCCCTGGAAGCAATATTTTTGAAAACAGAGAAATTCAAAGGCTTGCTGAAAATCAGGCATCAAAGATAGTCATTTAAGGGTGAGAAGAATATTCAATTCTTTCAACCACTTTATATGAAAGAAATGGGCAGTATTTTCTTGTCACAGTGTGAGATCAAAATCCTGTAGTCTCAACTAAAAAGTTCACTTTTTAAAGCCAAAAGTGTTTATAATACATTGGAATATATTTTATTAAGTAACTCCTTGATTAATTCCAGAATGCAATAGCACCCTACCATTAAAAAAAAATCCACAACAGCAGAGTTCATTATTCTCACCTAACAAAAGGAAATTCAAGCTCAGAGATGCGTAGCACAATTAGTGACCAGACATCTGAGAGCAAAGTTTATCTTTGAGTCTTGATGTTTCGTATCTTACATATTACCAAACATAAATCCTTTCTTCTTTGAAAAAGAAGTGATAAAACTCATATATGTTTATACTTCAAAGACTAAAGAATATACATGCAAATAAATAAAATTCCACTTTACATGAAAAGTATTTACTTAGAAAATGCAATACAATTTTTTATCTGTGCTAGGGCTGAGATAGAAAGTATTTAACTAGAAAGTCCAGTAAGGTGTTTCATCTGGGCTAGGGCTGATACTCAAAATATCCCATTAAAACAGACGGATGAGATAAGCTTGACTTTCTCTGTGTCTTCTATATAATATCAAACAAGGCAAAACCAATCACACAAAACAAAACAGAAATCCAGAAACAAACAAAAGGAAAAAATAAACAGCCTTCTAAATTTTCATGTAGGAATGTGAAAACAAATGTTTCACTGTATTTTCTTATTCCCTTAGAGCCAGAAATCCCAAGGAAGAGAACTTAATCTCAGTCAAAATAGGACTATAGACACAGTTACACAAATATCTACAGAACCTGAGATCAGGTCCAACTCATGGAAATGTGTTTCATGGAAAGGCAGTTGACTCCTTTACACAAAAATTATCACAAAGAAGGAAGGAGCTCCACACAGTGGGGGAACTTAGAGCTAGGGCATAGTTTCTGTAGAAAACAATGCTTCTGAGTATTTTATTACTTGTGCCTCAATGTTCCTCCAACCTATCACTACACACCTACTGCACACCATCTACACACCTACTCCTGGAAAGGAGAGAGTTGTATGGTACAAAATGAAAACAGTTCTTTTTCTAAAATATATTCTTCTAAAAGAGGTGACAGGAAAAAGGAATATGTATTGAAATGGGAGAGAAAGAAGCACAGAAGACCACAAAGTAAATTGATGATGACGTGCTGACTGCAGAAGCCAAATCAGGAACATGCTCCACTTCCATGCAGACAGAAGGCCGTGAACAGTGAAGTGCCTCATCCAGGAGCACGGGACACCAGTGAGGAAGAAAGCAGAGCAGCTGCAGAGTTAGAGTCCAGCGTAATCTTATATGACACAAAACCTCACCACACCTCCACCTTTGTAAAGAAATAAGAAGTGATGACCACCTGGCAGATGGAGGTTACTGATGCAACAGGTCCAGTGTAGGGTTCCTAGATGAAAGACAGAACATCCAGTGGAATCTGAATTGTTAATAAACAACATTTTTGGGTATAAGTACGCTCCAGGTATTATTTGCAACAATATTACACTAAAAGAATTGCTGTTTATCTGAAATTCAGATTTAAATGGGTGTCCTGCGCTTTTCTTTTATAATCTGGTAACTGTATCTCAGGGACATATCAAGAGTCCTGCTGTGCTGAGGGCACACCATTACATTAACTCTTCCAAGATAGTGATCCTAAGAATCTTTTGAAAACCAAGCAAATATATGCGAGTGAAGCGTGAAAACTCTATTTCATCAATTCAGACAATACTGGGCACAAACGGGGCTGCAGTGTGAGCCACTTTCTGTGGTTTACAATGTTCCATGCTCTTGACATACTTCCAGCTTTGTAAAGAACAGCTCTCCTTCACTTAGTACCTTCCCAGACACACCACACTCAATTTGACTGGTACTTCGAGCATTCTCTCCCCTGATGTCCTGCTGCTCTTCTTTACCTGCTCTTAATATTACTAATGCTCATGGCCTGTGATGTCTCCTCCAGGTTCTTCATCACTGCTATTGCTGATGGTGCTTCTGTACTGGCGGCTCTCACAAAACTTTCATGGTATCAGTCCTGATAATGAATCCCCTAGCGTCTTTGCACCAAAACACCACAACCGTGCTGTGCCTTGCAGACGTATAGGAAAAATGGTCCCTTCCAATTCAGATTCACACATTGATGTATGGCCATGAAAGCATTCCTGTGTGTGCCCTCCTGACTAACACAGCAGCTTTTTATTAAAGACTTTGTTCTACTTTAACCTCTCAATCATGTCTCCAAAGTCGTCAGGCACAAGCTGTGGTGCAATCCTTTAGGTAGACTTTTACTCATCCAGGCATACTCCTTTATAGCCTTCCCATACATAAATAGTGCTTGCAGCTTTCTTTCATATTCATTCCCAGTTCTGTGTAAGGCCTCATGAATATAATCTCACCAAAATTGCCCCACTAATTTTGGGAACAGCTCATTTTAAAGCTGGGAACACTTTTATAAACAAAAATAAATTTCAGGCCATTTCTAACAACTTGCTATACTTTTGAATATTCAACAACAAAAGTTTAATATTCTTTAACATGCTGAATTTATATGAGCTCCAGCTGAAGCCACAGTCTCTGAAGGGTCACAGCTGCCTAATAGTAGTTTCTGAAATTGGAAGGTGTCCTGGTCACCTCAGACTTTATGTACAGGCATTGTTCATTCCAGGTCACTCATTCACTCACCAAATGTTGAATGAGGACCTTTCCTATGAAAGGCAGTATTAGAAAAGCAAAGATATGTGTAGCAGAATAATGGGCTTGAAACTTAAATCAAGCTCTTATTCCCTCTTCACTTCATTTGCTCCTACCTTAGCCTGTTGCTCAGCCATTATGTTTCCATCGTCTCAGAAAAGAGATAGAATAGCTTAATTGCAGAGAAGTTAGGGAAAATCTTCCTGCCTTTAAAGTCCCCAAATCTGCTTACCTTAGGAAAATTAGAGTAGATACAATTTTTGAGTACGATGAGAGGGTTAGATAGCATTCCCTACCTTCCCAGCTCTCATCCTCTAAAGATTTTCTCACACACACACACACACACACACACACACACACAGAGGAAATAAAACAAAATAAAAAATATATAGTATGGATGTTAGTGGGTCCTACTAGAGATAAACTGGCTAAAAACGAAATTATTAATGAACCTTGTCCTATAATCCTTCCCTCTGATGTGACTAGGCCAAACAATTTAAAATGGGTAAGCTCTCTTATTTTATATAACTTCCTCAGTTATTGGCCTTGCATTTCACATCTTGATCGCTTTTCTCATAACATGATTTTATTTTCTTATAAAACATTTCTCAAAGAACTGAAAAGAGTTCCACCATTCAATCCAACAATCCCTTTAATGGGTATATACCCAAAGGATGACAAATCATTCCACCAAAGAGAGACATGCCCTAGTATGCTCATCGCAGCACTATTCACAGAAGCAGTCCTGGAATCAACTTAGGTGCCCTTTAATGGTGGGCTGGGTAAAGAAAATGTGGTACATGTATACCATGGAATACTATGCAGCCATAAAAAAGAACAAGATCATGTCCTTTCCAGCAGCATGGATGCAGCTGGAGGCCATTATCCCAGGAAAATTAGCACAGGAACAGAAAACCAAATATCACATATTCTCTCTCATAAGTGGGAACCAAACATTGGCATGTAGACAAGAACAGTAAATACTGGAGACTACTGGGAGAAGTGGGGTAGGGGGCTGGAAAACTAACTACTGGCTTCTATGCTCACTACCTGGGTGACGGGATTATACGTATCCCAAACCTCAGCATCACCCAGTATACCCACTCAACAAATCTGAATCTAAAATAAAAGTTGAAATTTTTAAATAGAATTTTAAAAAGTGTATTTGTTCTCCCCTTCTATTCTCTTGGTTTCAGAGAATAGAAGGGGAGCACAAGAAATGTATTGAGCTGAACAATCTTAAATCCAAAATTTTATTATTTTTATGGCAAAATATCAAGCTTCATCATGATCATCAATACATGAGCAACTAAAATTTAAATTATGGATGTGACAAATGACTCATCAAGTATGGATGGTAACTATGACTTAAGCATATGAATATTTTATAGTATTTAATCTCTCATCATTATATTCCTAAAAAAGAATTGCACAAGTTAGTTTCTACTACTTGTCATCCCCCAAACTCTTCTTGTCTAGAAAACCTGTCTAGAAGTCAAGTGATTTCTATACTTCCAATAAATTTTTCTTTATACTTTTAGTATCATTAGAAAGTACCCAAGTAGGCTGGGTGTGGTGGCTTACGCCTGTAATCCCAGCACTTTGGGAGGCTGAGGCAGGTGGATCACCTGAGGTCAGGAGTTCAAGACCAACCTGGTCAACATGGTAAACCCCGCTTCGACTAAAAACACAAAAAGTGGCTGGGTGTAGTGGTGCGCTCCTGTAATCCCAGCTACTCTGGAGGCTGAGGCAGGAGAATCACTGGAACCCAGGAGAGGTTGCAGTGAGCTGAGATCGTGCCACTGCACTCTGACCTGGGTCACAGAGTGAGGCTCCATCTCAAAAAAAGAAAAAAAAAAAAAAAAAGAAAGAAGAAAAAGAAAAAGAAAAAGGTACCAAAGTTTCTCTAGCATATATTACAGCATTTATCTGAAACTATTTGAGTAATAAATGAATGAAATATCACTGTTAGAAGAGGTTTTCAAATCCATCTTCTCAGTGAATGCTGAATTAACACAATTGCTATTCCTCATCCGAACCTAGGATCCATCTTCTAAACCCTCTCTTATTTATTTATTTACTTATTTATTTATTTTTGAGACGGAGTTTCACTCTTGTTGCCCAGGTAGAGTGCAATGGCATGATCTTGGCTCACCACAACCTCCACCTAATGGGTTCAAGCGATTCTCCTGCCTCAGCCTCCCAAGTAGCTGGGATTGCAAGCATGTGCCACCATGCCTGGCTAATTTTGTATTTTTAGTACAGACAGGGTTTCTCCATGTTGGTCAGGCTGGTCTTGAACTCCTGACCTCAGGTGATCCACCCAACTTGCCCTCCCAAAGTGCTGGGATAAGTGCTGGCATGAGCCACCATGCCCGGCCAACCCTCTCCTTATAAAATGAGGGAAGGAACACTGAATGCATGGCCCTGGGGATAAAGGCAGATGGCAAGAGAGAATTGTAGAGAGAAATCAGAGAAGGAATAAAGGGCATGATTACCACAGACAACCACGATGATCTCACCTTAGGAATGTCACTCCTAGCATTTGGGGGGCTGATGTGTCTGACACACCCAAGTGAAGATCTAATCCCCTTACTTGCCTCTTTAAAATCCTTCAAACTCTCTTAGATAATGCCAAATGGATATGAGACAAATTAAAAATTTTTTCAGTGAGTTTTTCTCTCTACTTTAATTTTATAATAATTTCTTGGCATTTTCTCTGTGTTTTTTAATTTAAACACCTACCTATTTATATTTTAATCTTTATTTCCCACTAATTGGTTACATGTATTCCTCATTTGTGCCATGACTAGGCAGTTCTCACATTTTCCATACAACCCAGATCAGTTGGAAGTAAAGTCATCTCATGCAGGGTAAGGAATTGCTAGTGAATGAGCTAGAGTTAAAGGAGGAAGGCAATTATTTCCTTACCACTTACCTTCAAGAGCCAATGCTGGCAGATTGTAGCTACCAATAGAGTCTCTGGACCATCTGTAATAAAATCTGTTCCACTAGACAGCAATGCAGTAGCTCTAGAAATAATTTTTAAAATTAGTTCTGATCTGTGAAAGATCAAATAGGAAGTAAAATCAATGTCTAGATGTTTAATTAATGATGTGATTAAAGCATTCTGTAAGAATCCGTGTAGACATCCCAATAGGAATTTAACAAGTAAGAGAAGCTGACTGAGGAAGAAGTTCATGGGGGACAGAGGATGAAAGATTGTGTCCTGCCAGAAGACTGGAATAGCTTAAAAACACATTATTAAAAATATTGTTAATGAGAACTACTTCTCATATCAGCATTAGAATTCTGCTTCCTCAGTTCTATAAAATATTTGCTAGATAAAATTGGCAGGTGTAAATTCAATAATGAACATAAAAACGCATTTCGAGATGCATGAAGTTGTAAAATAGATACAGAAGGAAGTCAGTGTAATTTCATTTGGACATATTCAGCTTAGAGTCTTAAAGTAAAAGTTATGTAGAGAAAGAGGAAATAATTTTTTCTTTTGTTTGTTTTTAGTTGTTTTCTTTTCAATAGATTATGCTTAAAGATTCTGATTGTGTTTTAAAGAAGATGCTATACAATTAAATACAAACCACTGACGACAACCACTGTGTGTTCCTTATCTGAATATATGGACAGAAATAACATTGGAAATAATCTGGAAATACTTAAGAAGTCTACAGAAATAGGAGAAAAATATGTCATTAGGTAATTTTCACACTCTCTGACAGAAGTTTCATTTTTACATGAAAGGAAAATGGAAGAATAAGATTTATTATACAGTGCAATTTCTAAGCAAAATCATGAATGTTGAAGCTATTTATAATAATTATTTTGTAAACACAAAAAAATGATTTAAACTCATTTTCTAGAACATCTTTTCCATTAGGTACCAGACAAGCTCTCCAACGATCAATAATCAGAAAATTAAACAAACTAATGTGTGTGTGTGTATATTTGTGTTTGAGTTGCACATAGTAACTTCCTTCCACAGAGTACAGTATAGACAGGGAGGAAAAAGAGTAATTTTACACTGGAGGAACCTGACAAACACTACCTTAGCGTGGCAATCAGGGTCAACATCAATAGCCATTAATCCTGTAGATAGCATTTACTTTGACATAATATGAAAACAATTGACCTTACTTCTGTGGTCTCCCTACCGAAAAAAAAAAAACAAACATAAATCCAATATAAACATGACAAAATATCAGACAAATAATAATTGAGGGACATTCTACAAAGTATTCGAATAGTATCACTTAAAACTGTCAAGGTCATCAAAAACAGGGAGATCTGAGAAACTATCAGAACCAAGAGCAGATATAACGACTAAATGCAATGCAAGAATTTTGATGGGATCCTAGAATGAAAACAACAACAAAGAACATTAGCTAAGGGTGTGGGGGCGGGTGCCTGTAGTCCCAGCTACTCGGGAGGCTGAGGCAGGAGAATGGCGTGAACCCGGGAGGCAGAGCTTGCAGTGAGCCGAGATTGCGCCACTGCACTCCAGCCTGGGTGACACAGCAAGACTCTGTCTAAGAAAAAAAAGAAAGAACATTAGGTAAAAACTAAGAATATCTTAATCAAATATGGAATTTAGTTAATACTTGCGTATTAATATTTGTTCATTAATTATGACAAATCTGTCAAACTAATGTAAGATGTTCACAACATGGGGAACTGAGTGCAGGGCATATAAGAATTTTTGGTATTATGTTTGTAACTTTTCTATAAATTTAAAAATGTTCTAAGAATTAAGTGAACAAGTGAATTTTGTGTTTTATACTCTATATGAGACAGAATATTATTCAGCCTTAAAAAAGAAGTAGAAATTGTCATTTGTAACAGTATGAATAAAAGTGGAGGACATCATGCTAAGTGACATAAGCCAGACACAGGGAAAAAAAAGATCATGATCTCACTTACATGTGGAATCTTGAAAAAAAAAAAAAAGTCAAATACAAAAATACAGAGTAGAATGGTGGTTATGAGGGGTGGGGAATGAGAGGAAATGGAAAGATGTAGGTCAAAGAGCACTAACTATAAGTTATGTAGTCTACAAATCTGTTGTACAGCAAGAGTACTACAGTTAATAATATTGCATTGTATAGTACAAATGTGCCAAGGATGTAGATTTTAGGTGCTCTTACAACAACAACAAACAGGTAATGATGGAAAGTAACAAATATGTTGAATTGCTTACCTGCAGTAATAATTTGTGTATATGTAGGTACACAAATTATTGACATATGTATGACATATATGTCAAATCACATAACATTTATTCAATAGAGTGTTTACAAAAGAAATTTTAAAAATAAGAATAAAAAATAAGAATAAATTTTTAAAAATGAAGTAGATGGACTTTACCCAGTTGGAGGAATGTCAACATTTTTGATGACAGATCAATGTAAGTTATCAAATCTGAAAAGCAGAGGGGAAAATGATTTAAGAAAAATATATTGCACAACATAATTTGAAGAGTTGGCAAAAAGAAAACAAAATGAGATTGGCACAAATTTTTAAAGAAAATAGTAGACAAAAATTTATTTGCTAAACATTTGAGTGTTATAGGATAGCGAATATCAGTGTGTAAGTCTTTTCTGTCAGAGAAGATCTGTGAATTTATACAGTAGGGTAGGGAATATTGTGGTACAGATAATGCTAGGTATCTTAACATTGAATTAACGATGGGGCCTGGAGTGTCAGAGTATAAATGAATCTTCCTGTGTTATTTAAAGCTGTTGTTAGTTACATGCCAGCAGGAGCAAAATGACTAAAAACATTTTTAAAGTATATGTGGGGAAAAAGTGTTAGTTTATTGGACTCATAATAAAATAGTGAAGGATTATCAAGGGAGGTGAAGAGTGCCTATTTCACAATTTTATGTCAAAGCCACTTTGTTAAGAACTACAAATCAATGCTTTTGTGCTGCATTTCGATGGTCTCCAGAAAAGTGATCCAAGCTTGTTCTTTTTTCTTTGTAATATACAGACATTTCATAAAAATTATTTAACTTTTTTGTTATCCCCTTTTTTCTATTATATCCATCTATTTACCATACATATTCGTCAAACACGCTTAAGAACACAGTGGTTCCGGATAAGACAGCTTGACCTTTATATTTCCCAGGATTCAAAGAATACTTATAACATCCTTAAGTGCTTACTGAGTCAGAAATACCGTATTACTGGTATGAATTGCTCATTACTTTTACAGATTTATGAGGAAGGGCAAGCAATATTCAGAAACCTTCTCAATGGCATATTCTTCTTCTCTGTCCAACTGTACAACCTAGGGTTGAAGAACTGAGTTTAGTCTGTTTTTCTGCTGCTATAAAACCAGAAGTTGGAGAAGGCTGTGTACAAATGTAGGCATTTAAAAACATTGTTAATTTTCCATAAGGTCTCCACCATTTACTTTTCCAACCAATGGAATAACTTTAAGTGTAGCTTCTGGCACTCACTCTGAAATCCAATCCATTTACATTATCAAAGAAAGAAAATAGTCTCTCTTGTTCATAATCTTATTTAATACTGTTTCATCCAAGAAGGAATCAGTCATTCTGGGAACCAGTATGCAATTCAATCTTTTTTTTTTTTTTTCCATTTACAATGAACAATTCAGTTTCCCACATCTCTGTTTTAAAGGAAATTTAATTGTCAATGAAGCTGACAAGCTTGTAGTTTGACACTTTAATGCGGTCTCCAGTGTATTAAAGATGATGAATCAATATTAATTTCCATTGAACTGAACAAAATGTGAATATTTCACCAGGGATCTAATTTATTTTCCATTTCAATAACAACATGTGAAGATACGGTTCCAATTTCAGGCATCTCATGTTTAGCAAAATTAATAAAATTAATAAAATTATGCATTTCCTATCACTAGGCTAGGAATTATATATGATGTATTTTTATTAGAAAATCTTACTAGTATGAATTAAGCTGGTACATAGTAAAATATATGCTTTTTTTTAACCTAGGTAATTGCCTAAATTTAATCGAAGACTTCAATATCTGCTTCAAAGCAAAGAGGTAATGTTTAGAATTAAAGTCATTGTAGTAATCTTACTCTTATTTTAATAAAATCTAAGATTCATTAATAAAATAATATTTTGCTCAATCATTATAAAGTGCAAATAAATGTTTTAGCTTTATCTTTGGCATTAGAATGAAATATGGATTATAGAAGTTCTTTTTATTTGCAAGGAATACCTCCCAAGGAGGCCAGCGTGTGCCTGAAACTGCAGATAGTACCAAACCCAATTGCTGTCATTTGAAATATGTTTCTGTTCATGTCTTCCACCCACAAATGTAATGCCTTTTCCATCCTACCTAATCACTTACCATGCAGTGTGGCTGTAACTTTTTAAGTTTCGGGTGTAACAGCAAAACTAGCACATTCTTTTTCCTTCTTCACAATTTCACAGATAAAAAGTTCATCATTTCTTTGGGTCTCAGGAACCTCAGCATATGATTTTTTTTTTTCCTTCCCTCAGTAAGTTGGGAACTTTCACCTTTCACTCATAGGAAGCATTGTATGGCTTTTCTTTGGCATATCCAAATTGCTAGCATCACTACTTTTGCATTTTGTGGACATTATTAAGTAAAACATGGGCTGCTTGAGCACAAGCACTATGATATTGGGACAATCTTTCTGATACCCAAGACAGCTACTAAGTGATCAACAGGCAGGTAGTGTATATTGCATGGATACACCAGACAAAGGGATAATTCAAGTCCCAAATATGACAGAGAGGGATGGTGTCAGATTTTATTATATTACTCATCTTGCAATTTTAAAGTTATCAATTGTTTATTTCTGGAAGTTTCCATCGAATATTTTTGGACTTAGGTTGACTGTAGATAACTGAAACTGCAAAAAGTGAAAACTGAAAATCAGGGAGGGTTACAGTATAGTATCCATTCTGTTCCTGACCAGCTAAATTACCTTGGTCAAGTTACATAATATCTCTGAACCCCAGTGTTCTTCATGTGGAAAATGGAAAAGTTGTCTTAAACAATTTATTCAATGTTAAATGAAAAATACACATGTGTATCTATGTGTTTGTATGTGTGTGTGATTATATGCATAAATCAAAATGCTAAATTATGATATGAATATTTTGTTGTAGTCCTTTAAATTTTTAAAATAATTTCTATTTTGAATTATCTCTTTGACAATTTATGAATATAACATTTACATCATTTTTAAATGCCCTAATCTTAATTGTGATAGCTTTAGAATGATGGTATTTAAAGGATAAAGTTTCCCTTTATTATATTCATATAATATCTTATTTTAATTTAAGTTAGAACTTTATAGCTCGCAGTGCATCTTTATACTGTCAGGCTAACTAACAGAACAAGCTCTCCAAAAAATTTTAAAAAATATTTGGGAATAGAACATTGCAATAGGAATAGGCACACAATAATAAACTATATGCATATTAAGGGAGGTAAAGAAACACAAGTTTTAAAGGAAAAATGAGGAGTTTTGCCTAATTATTTTGAAATGATTATCCTTATCTGTAAAGATTAATACAAGAATGACACCAGTCTGATGTTGGACAGGCAGTTGCTAAGATATCTTCAGAATATTTTTATGTGTAAGATTGTGATGGCTTTTGTGCAAGGTTGTGGTTTTTGCCATTTTCTGTGATTTTTTTTCTTTTCAGCCATACTAGCATGAAAACTCTCTTCATGGTCCTCTCTGGCTCTATTTGTTAGGGTTTTGGGGTTTCTTTGTTTGATTGTCATGAGTTTAGTTTAGTTTTGTTTTGTTTTAACATTGTTTTAACTCCATTTTGATTCTGAAAACCCTCAAAATACATCATAATTCTTAAGGCCTCCAATAACTCAGAAATATTAAGATACTTGGATGAAATATATTCATCTTAGATATTTAAAAGAACTGGAAGTTTAGAGAATATACCAATTTGGTTATAGTTATACAAGATTAAGTGAAGGAATTGAGAATAGACACCATAGGTTGAAAAGCTATGGTATCTTCTTTTGTAAAAAGAAATAGGCAAGTATGTTGTGGTGGAGATCACTAATTCTGAACCTCTATCAATTACTCCTTTCTGTCAGTAGTAGATCCTTGGACACATCGACACCCAGTAAGAGACGGTACTTCTCAGCCCCTCTTCGAGTATAAGACACTCCTATGACTAAGACCTGGGCAATGAAATGTGATCAGAATTGACATGAGCAACTTCTAAGTCAAGCTGCTACTAGAAATGTGGGTGTACTAGGCCTTTCTTTTTCACTTTTCTGCCAGGTGATAATTGGTCACTATACAATGTATTGTCAGGGCTTTTCTCCTGGAAATTGGAATTCAGGATATTCATGTGTGGGGTTCTGTAGAGGGTTGAATGGTGGCTGCCAGAAAAAATTTTCCCCCACCCTAAATACGAAAACCTATGAATGTGATTGTATTTGCAAAACAATCTTTGCAGATGTAAGTTAAGGATTTTGCGATCAACCTAGATTATCTGATTGGGTCTTAAGTCTAATGACAAAGATCTTTATGATAAACACAAACAGGAGAGACACACAGAGAGGTGAAAAGTTCATGTGAAGTTGGGGGCAGAGTTTCGCAGGCATGCTCTGGGGGACTGAAAGATGGAGGCAAAGCTTGGGGTTATACAGCCACAAGCTAAAAGCTAAGGAATGCCTGGAGCCAACAGAAGCTGGAAGAAGTAAAACAAAACAAAACAGAACAAAAACAAAACAAAACAAAACAAGTCTTCAGAAAGAGAGAGAGTGTACCTGCAGAAACCTTGATTGTGGACTTCTGACATTCAGAACTATAAGAGTACACATTTATATTGTTTTAAGCCACCAAGTTTGTGGTAATTTTTTATTGCAGCCCTGGGAAAGTAATACCTGTCCTATCATCAATTTAAAAATATACTCACAGGTGCATAGACATAGTTTAAAGCATCCGTAGTATAAGCAGGAGTCAACTTAGATGGTATAAACAGGAGTAAATACTCTTAAAATATCTTATACTCTATAATGAGAGATTGAAGGAAAGTAGTTAAACTATTTATTTTGACATTAAAAAAAGTCAGTGACAAAAATGTTCATATATTCTATAAAAAAGAAAGTATTGAGCTTTTTATATTTTTATAATCCTTTCAAGCCAAAATAGCTTCTTATTTTACATGAAACTGAAAGTGGCCTTTTACAAGGCATAGCCCTTTATAGGTAGTTCTTATTTTGCACCAATCACATTTCAGCTAAGTTTCATTGTTTACTCTCTTCGTTTATTTTTGCAAATCACACATATATACAAAAATATTGGAAACAGTTGTTCCAAAAGACAAAGAATCATGAAAAATATAATATTAGAAGGTAGGTTTGGGGGTAATTATTATATTAAAAATTTTATAACTTAGCTCTTAACAGAAATTATATTTTACATCTGTGCATAAGGGAAATGGAACCACGTAATGAATAACATATATGACCAACTACAAAATGTAAAAGCAGGGAACTTTTAATTTTGGCCACAAAGAAATGACTGATACAGGATATACTCTCTTAACACTTTATTAATAATAGTCTCAAACCTCAAACAACTCAAATATCTTACAGCAGGAGAACTGTTAAACAAATTGTGTTATACTCATTCAATGGACTATTGCTTAGAATTCCAAACAAAACCTAAATTAATCTCATGAAATATCATAATAAACAAAGAGGTACACTCAAAACAATACAAACTTTATTAATCCATTCACATAAAAAATAACTACAGACAAAATGACTAATAACAGTGTTGTCTAAAGGTGTAAAGAGTCACTGAACATTTCTGAAGACAATGTAAAAGTTTCATATTTTGTGGATTTTTTTTTTTTTTTAGATGGAGTTTTGTTCTTGTCACCCAGGCTGGAGTGCAGTGGCGCAATCTCAGCTCACTGCAACCTCTGCCTGCTGAGTTCAAGCAATTCTCCTGCCTCAGTCTCCTGAGTAGCTGGGATTACAGGTGCCTGCCACCATGACCAGCTAATTTTTGTATTTTTAGTAGAGACGGAGTTTCATAGTGTTGGCCAGGCTATTCTTGAACTCCTCATGTCATGATCCGCCCGCCTCAGCCTCCCAAAGTGCTGGGATTACAAGTGTGAGCCACCGTACTCAGCCAAAAGCTTCATATTTTTACTAGATTGTTGATTACATTGTTGTAGTCTTCGGTCAAAGTCAGAAACTGTGTTTTTAAACTTAGTGTACTCTCATGTATTTAAAAGTATGATCAAAATATGTATTTTGGCTATTTATTCTATGTGCTTATGATAAAAGCCAACAGCATATTTCCAAATGTTGAAAACTTTTCCAAGGGACAGTTAAAGTTCAAACATGAAAGTATGCAGCATTGTTGTGGCCTTATATGATGCAAAGTCTTTGCTTTGAGATTCTAAAAGAATTAAAGTTTAGTGTATAGTACTCTTAACTTAGCACAACTTTTGATGGACATAAAACGGAAGATGACTGAATAGTGAGATTCTGGTGCCAAGTATGCATAGCTATTATTATTAATGATATTATTTTGAGATAGGGTCACACTCTGTTGCCCAGGCTGGAATGCAGTGGCAGGATCACAGCTCACTGCAGCCTTGATCTCCCGGGCTTAAGCCATCCTTCCTCCTGAATAGCTGAGATGACAGGTGCATGCCACCATGCGCAGCTAATTTTTACTTTTGGTAGAGACAGTGTCTCACTATGTTGCCCAGGTTGGGCTCAAAGCATACTTTCATCTTGGTCTTCTAAAGTGCTGAGATTACAGGCATGAGCCAATTGCCTAGGCATAAGGATATTATCAAAAACCAGATATGCAGATAAAAAGTTGACTTTTGGTTTTAAAAAATGAAGCAACAGATTTGTATCATTGCCCAAATAACCTTTCAATTCTCCATAAAGTGGACTGTAGGTAGTGCTAAAACTTTCTCCAGGAAGCAGTTTTGAACCTACTCTGTGCCAAAATCTTTTGCCTTGTATTTTGGTTATTTTTATCTTAGGTTATGCACCTTCTAGAGACACAAGGTGGAAAACATGCCTTTGACAGCTCCATGGGTCTAAGTTTAAAGTTCTCCCATGTTTACAGCTGTAAAACACTGAAAAAAAAATTACTTAACCATTTTGAGCCTCACCTAACTAGTTTATAAAATAAATATAAAGTACTCTATAATTAGGCAATTGTGAGCTTTCAGTATTGAGGTCATGTGTGCAAAGTATATGAATTTTGATATATGTGTCACAGCTTTGTCTAATATTAATATAATGTAAGTCTCTTATGTAATTTTACATTGTCTAGTAGACATGTGAAAAAATTTTTAAAAAGTGAAATACATATACTTTCTGTAACCCAATCTATACAAAAAATTACTTTGACATGTGACCTACATACATATTATTTATGAGTTATTTTACATTTTTTGTACTGAAGTCTTTGCAATCAGTTGTGTGTATTACATTAACAACACATCTCAGTCTGGCCTTTCATATTTCAAGTGTTCAGTAGTTGCATGCGACGAATGGCTGCTGTATTGGACAGCACAGGTATGTATAGTTTAACATAAAGAAGTCATTTAAGAAATGTTCTAGGCCTCAAGGACAAACTCCCCTGCTTGCAGAAACTGCCACGGTGTGCTGCCACAGCCCTTGTGGAAGTACAAACAAAGTGTATGCCTCCCCAACTACCTGCACACAGTAGCTGCCATTGAAAGCAACCCCTGCCGTCCCAGGAGCAGAGCTACGCTCGAGCTGCTGCTGACCCTGCATAAGCATTCCACTTCGGGACTGGTGATCATCTCTCCTTTGGCCACTACAGCCAACTCCTATATGTACCACCATGGAGCCTAAGGACAGGTCTGCCCAGCCCAGCTTTATCCTCCTTGTGCCCAGCCATGCTGTCTAGGAGGCTAGGGCCTGCCTAGCTTAGTCCACCAACACTGGCACCAGTGCTCTCCTCCTGGGAGTTTGGTGTTAGGCTTACCCAACCTGCCTCTACCATCATAGCAGACACCCACCTGCATGGCCTGCTGTCCCACCCAGCCTGTTACAGCCACACTCAACACCAGGACAGACTTTTGAAAAAAAGAGGCTAGTCATGCTGGTGCTATTGCCATTGCACACACCATACCTTCTGCCCAAAAGCCCAGTAGCCCTTGCAGCAACCCATCCCACTGTTGCCACTTCTGACACCTGAGCAAGCCACCTGAGAGCACAATAATTGGCCCACCTGGACACACTAAAACCAGTGTTAGTGTATAACCTGAAGCCAAAGGACAGGCATGCTTTGCCTGCCGCTATCACTACTGAGTCCCCAGAGCCAGCCCACCAGGCTTCCCCATCCCTAGCAAACTTCACTACAGGTTCTATTAACAACTTACCCTAAGCAACTGAGAAAATCATAGACACCACTGACACTGTCTAAGATGAAGAAATCACATGAAGTCTGCACTACTGCACACATGCAGAATCAAAGCCAAAGTGGCCTACTCAACCAACATCATAAATACACCTTCGGGTAAAAAGTTGTTCCTTATGAAAAAAATTCAAAAAATTGAAAGAAGTGACTATTATACCAGAAGCACATATACCAAAATAAGGACATGAATAACACAAAACAGCAAAAAAATATGACATCTCCAAAGGGACACAGTAATTATTCAGCAACAGATTTCAATCAAAAATACATTTATAAAATTCTGGATTACTAATTTAAAATATTGATATTGAAAAAGCCCAGTGAGATATAAGAGAATACAGAAAAAAAAAAAAAATACAAAGGAATCAGGAAAACAATTCAGGGCATAAATAAGAAATGTACCAAAGACATATATATCCTAAACAAGAAACAAATAGAAATTATGTAACTAAAGCCTTCATTTAATAAAATGCATTCAAGAGCTTCAAAATTAGACTAGATTAAGCAGAAGAAAAAATTTCAGGACTTGAAAACAAGTCTTAGAATAATCAAATCAGACAGAAAGAAAGATTAAATAATAAAAAAGAATGAAGAAATCCTACATGACATATGGGACACCATAAAGTGACCAAATATTTGAATTTTTGGTGTTACAGAAGGTGAAAGGAAAATTAAAGGATTAAAAAACAGGCAAAATAATTGCTGAAAAACCTCCCAAATCTAGTAAGAGATTTAGACATCCAGATACAGGAACCTAACAGATAACCAAAACGGATACAGGGCAGAAAGGTCTTCTACATGGGACAATATTGTCAAACTGCCAGAGTCAAAGACAAAGAGAATTATAAAAAGAGCAACAAAAAGTAAATTATCTAGTCAAATATAAATGAATTATCTTCAAATTAACAGTGGATTTCTCAGTAGAAACCTTGCAGGCCAGATGGGATGATATATTCAAAATATTAAAAGCAAAAACGACCGCTAGCCAAGAATAGTATATCCAATGAAGGTATTCATCAAAAATGAAGGAGAAATGAAGTATTTCCCAAAGAAGTGAAAACTGAAGGAATTCATCACCACTCAACTGGGCCTACAAGAAATGCTGTAGTCCTATACCCGGCAGAGAAAGGAACATATTTACCATCATAACAATGCAAGAAAATATAAAACTCGCTAGCAGAGGTAACACACAAATAAAGAACTCGAATGTTACCACAAATCCACAAAACCACGATGATAAACAAGAAGAGAGAAAGAAACAAAGGACATACAAAATAACTGGAAATCAATGAATACAATTATTTAAATGAATTTTAAATCATGACCCAACTACATGCCTACAAGAAACCCATCTCCCTCATTAAAATAGATATAGAATAAAAAGAAAGGAATGTAAAACATATTTCATGCAAATGAAAAAGAAGAGTGAGAAGGAGTACTTACATTTACATGAGATAAAATAGGCTTTAAGTCAAAAACTGCAAAAAGTGGTAAAAAGGTCATTATATAATGAGAAAGAAATTAATTCAGCAAGATAATACAACAATTATAAACATATATGCATCCAACATTGAAACATCCAGATATATAAAGCAAATATTAGACCTAAAGGGAGAGATGGACTTCAGTACTGTAATAGTTGAGTACTTCAACATCCCACTTACAGTATTAGAAGGATTATCTAGACAGAAAATTAGCAAAGAAATACTGTTTTTGAACTGCACATTAGACCAATGAACCAAACACATTTACAGAACATTCTGTCCAACAGCTACAGAATATACATTCTTCTCATCAGCACATAAAACATTCTCCAGGATAGACCATATGCTGAGTCACAAAAAAAGTCTCAACAAATAAGAAAAATTGAAACCATATCTCATGAAAAGTATCTCATCAGACTATAATGGAATAAGACTAGAAATCAATAATAAAAAGAACTTTGGAAACTATAAAAATGCATGGAAATTAAACTACATGTTTCTGAACAACTATTGGGTCAATGAAGACAATAAGATAAAAATTAAAACAATTCCTTGAAACAAATAAAAATAGAAAAAGAGCATATTACATCATGTGGGATACAACAAAAGCAGTGCTAAGAGGAAAGTTTATAACAATGAATGCCTACATCAAAATATTAGAAAGGTTTTAAGTAAACAGTCTAACAATATGTCTCAAGGAACAAGAAAAGCAAGAAAAAACAAATCAAAAATTAGCAGAGCAAAAGAAATAATAAAGATAGGGCCAGAAGTGAAGGAAATAGAGACTAAAGAAAAAAATACGAAGGATCAATGAAATGAAAAGTCAATTCTACAGAGAGATAAACAGAATGAATATGCTGCTAGTTTGGCTAACCAAGCAAAGAAGAGAGAAGACCCAAATAAACAAAATTATTAATGAAAAAGAAAATATTACAAGTGATACCACAGACTTACAAAAGATAAACAGAGACTCCTATTAATAACTAGATGCTTACAAGCTGAACAGAAGCTAGAATATATGAATAAATTCCTGGACACGTGTAACCTATCAAAGGTGAATCAGGAAGAAATAGAAAGTCAGAACAGATCAAAAATGAGTAATGAGATTGAAGCAGTAACAAAACATTTCCAAACAAAGAAAAGTCCAGAACAGAGCCAAATTTTCAGAAAAGAACAAACACCAATTCCTCTCAAACTATTCAAGAAACTTGAAGAGAAGGAAATTTTCCCTAATTCATTCTATAAGGCCAGCATTTCTCTGAAGCCAAAACCAGACATGGATTCAACAACAACAAAAACAACATAATACAAACCAATATCCTTGATGGACATTGATGCAAATAACCTCAACAAAATACTGGCAAATCGAATCCAATTTCACATCAAAAAGATAATACACCACATCAAGTGGGATTTATACCAGGGATATAAGGATGATTCCACATATGCAAATCATTAACATGATACATCACATCAACAGAATGAAGGATAAAACCTTGTTATCATCTCAATAGTTGCAATAAAGCACTTGATACAATTCCACAGTGCTTCATGATGAAATGTCCTAACAAACTAGGTATTAAAGAAACATACCTCAACAAAATAAAGGTGACAAACCCTCATCACCCTTTCCCCCCAAAAATTGATTAAGACAAGGATGCCAGCTGCCACCACTTTTATTCAACACTCTATTTAGAAGTCCCAGCCAGAGCAAGGAGTTAACAGAAAGAAAGAAATAGCATCTAAACTGTTATAAAGAAAGGCAAAATATCCCTCTTTGCAGGAGACATGATTTTAAATCTAGAAAAATGAAAGGACTTCATCAAAAATGTTTAGGTACAATAACTACTTTCAGATACAGAATATCCATTAAACATACGGAATATAAAGTCAACATGCAAAAAGCAGTAGTTTTTTTAAACACCAACAATGAATGAGTTGATAAAGATGTAAAAAAAAATACCATTTATAAGAACTATAAAAAAGATACCTAGAAATAGATTAGACAAAAGAAGTAAAAGACCTCTCTACAGGGAAAGCAACAAAACAATGGTGAGAAAAATTGAAGGGGACTTAAGCAAATGGAAAGACATCCCATGCACATGGATCAGAAGAATTAATGTTAGACTGATGATAGTTGTTAAACTAATTAAAAGATTCATTGCAACCCCTATCAAAATAGCAAGACCATTTTCATTGATATAGAAAAAATGGCCCAAAATGTATATGGAACTAACAAGGATCTTAGAGAACGAAAACAACCCTGAGCAAGAAAATACAAAGTTGGTTGCATCATACTACTGGACTTCAAAATATATTCTAAGGCCATAGTAATGAAAATAGCATGGTTTTGATATAGAAACAGACACATGGACCAATGGATCACCATAGAGAACACAGAAATAAATTCATGTATTTACAGCCAACTGATTTTGACAAAGGCACCAGCAACATACATTGGGAAAGGACAGTCTCCTCAATAAATGGTGCTAAAAATTTGATATCCACTTGCAGAATAATGAAACTGGAACCCTAGCTCTCATCATATTATAAAATCTCAAGATAGGCTGGGCACGGTGGCTCACACCTGTAATCCCAGCACTTTGGGAGGCCAAGGTAGGCAGATCATGAGGTCAGGAGTTCAAGACCAGCCTGACCAACATGGTGAAACCCTGTCTCTACTAAAAATACAAAAAAATTATCTGGGCATGGTGGCACCTGCCTGTAGTCCCAGCTTCTTGGGAGGCTGAGGCAGAAGAATCTCTTGAACCTGGGAGGTGGAGGTTGCAGTGAGCTGAGATTACACCACTGCACTCAAGCCTGGGCAATCAAACAAGACTCTGTCTCGATAAACAACAACAACAACAACAACAAACTCAAGATATATAAAATACTTAACTTCAGACTTAAAAATATGAAACAACTAGAAGAAAACACAGAAGAAACACTTCATGACATTGGGGTAGGCAAGGATTTTATAGTTAAGAAATCAAAAGCCTACACTACCAAAACAGAAAGTGACAAATGGGACTATATTTAACTAAAACAAATTCTGCACAGCAAAAGAAACCATAAACAGAGGGAGTAGACGATATGTTGAATGCAATAAATATTTGCAAACTATTCAGTCAACAAGGGTCTAATATCCAGAATATACAAAGAACTTAAACAACTCAACAGTAAACAAACAAAGTTAAAAAGTGGGCAAAGGACATGAATAGACATTTCTTAAAAGAAAACGTACAAAAGGCCGACAGATACATGAAAAAATATATAACATCATTACTCATTGAAGAAATGCAAATTAAAATGACAGTAACATTTATAATCTTACCTTAGAATATCTATTATTAAAAAGACAAAAAACAAAAAACAAAAACAAAAAACAGATGCTGGCAAGGGTACAGGAAAAATCAAACTCTTAATTTACTCTTGGTGGAAATGTAAATTAGTACAACCACTATGAAAAACATTATAGAGATTTCTCAAAAACAAAAAATAGAAGTACCGTATGATCCAGCAATCCCATTACTGAGTATTTATTTAAAGGAAAAGAAGTAAGTATGTCAGAGGAGTAGCTGCATTCCTGTTTGTTTGTTTATTTGTTTGAGACAGAGTCTTGCTCTGTCACCCAGGCTGGGGTGCAGGGGCGCCATCTCGGCTCACCACAACCTCTGCCTCCCAGGTTCAAGCAATTCTCCTGCTTCAGTCTCCCCTGGTAGCTGGGACAATAGGCATGCGCCACCACAACTAGGCCTTCCAAATTGCTGGGATTACAGGTGTGAGCCACCGCGCCCAGTGAGACTAGAGTTTTTTAGGGATATTTTGGTAGGCAAGGGGTTTGAGAATGAGGAATGCTGATGGCTTGGGTCAGAGATAAAACCATAGAGAGTCAAAGCTGTCTTTTTGCACTGAGTTCTTGAATGGGGCCTGTAAGACCAGATGAACCAGTTTACCAACCTGGGTGGAACCAACTAGTCCATCAGAGTACAGGGTCTTCAAACACCACTCTTAGGTTTACAACGGTATTGTTATTTACAGGAAATATTGGGGTGGTTAGGAGCCTTGTAGCCTTTGCCTGCATGACTCCTGAGTCATACATTCTAATCTTGTGGTTAATGTGTTAGTTTTACAAAGGAGGTCTGATCCCTTAGCAAGGAGGGGGTTTGTTTCAGGAAGGGGTTGTTACCATCTTTGTTTCAAAGTTAAACAATAAACTAAAGTTCCCCATAGTTAGCTTGGCCAATGCCCAGGAATGAGCAAGGGCAGCTTGGAAGTTAGAAGCTTGGATGGTTAGGTCAGATTTTTTTACTGTCATAATTTTTGTAAAGGCAGTTTCAACATTGCTTCACAATTAGGCAAGTGTCTTGAAAAATCAGAGGGAATTTTGTGATCAGTTCTGAGGGCTGCTCAATTCCCTGATCTTATTATTTGATCAAAGCCAAAATCTATGCTGGTTTGTCTGTCTTATAGTAGCTACCTTCCCCTAGGGATTTACAGTGGATTTAGCAGCCTCCTTCGGAGCCCTGATTCAGTACCCCTGCATAACAATTGGAGACTCAATGTGATTTCCTCACTCGTTCTAGTATCTTCAGCACTTGTCTATTTTGTTTCCATTTATATCCAACTTATTTTTGGTGAAAGCAGGTCTTTAACTCCCAAGCAGTGAAAGTTTATGAGAGATTTTACTTTCCTTTTCAGAACTTTCTCCGTAAATCCATAGACCAGTATACTGAATCTGACAATTCAGCCACGGTTATGCAAGGGAAACCAATATTATATGTGAGTTCTCAAATATTTTCAAATTTTGTCATTCCATTTCCTCACATTAATTAAAAGCTTTGGTGATTTCCTTTTCTCTAGCAGCAATTCATTCTCTGATTCTAAACTTATGCCCCAAATTGGTAAGTTTCTTCACTCTTAAAAGCAGCTGCTTATCCATCAGCTCACTTCTAAATTCTTCTCCCTGTTTGAAATTTTAGTGATCTAATGTTAGCTTCTACAGATTTCTGATGTCTTTAAAAGTATCATTTGTAATATGTCT
This sequence comes from Mandrillus leucophaeus, assembly GCF_000951045.1. Classification (NCBI taxonomy): domain Eukaryota; kingdom Metazoa; phylum Chordata; class Mammalia; order Primates; family Cercopithecidae; genus Mandrillus; species Mandrillus leucophaeus. The sequence goes on along the minus strand of NW_012098588.1, from coordinate 488,913 downwards.
GTCATTTTTATTTTCATCAGTATCTTAAAAAAATGTAAAACTTGCGGAAAAGTAACTGTACAACACACAGAAGAAATGCAAATAGCATACTCAAATGAGAAAATGATGAATCTCACTATAAAAAGGAAATGCAAATAAATCTAGAAGGCATCATCTTTCATGTATTAAACTAGCAGAATAAAATAAAAAGGAAAGATTGTTTCCTTATGTTATGTGAGAAAATTGGTATTTTTTTTTTAAATAAAGCAATATATTTAAAAGACTAAATAGATTCATATTCTTTAAGTCACTTATTCTCTCTAAAATTCCTGGAGAGTAATGAGATAAGTATAAAGCATTTATTTATGGGGATTATAATTTTATAGCTATGTTAAATTAAAAAATTAACGAGAACTGTACAAAATAACTATAAAAATAAAGGAATGTTTAAGTAAATTATGGGCATTTATAAAAGGATTATTCTACTATCAAATGGTGTTTTCAAGACATTTATAATGTCATAGGAAAACATATGTTGCATGTTCATTTTAAAATGGGGAGTCTATTTCTATAATAATTTCATTAATAAAATAAGAGCATATTAAATATAAAATCTGTCTATAAAATATAATGAGCTGAAAATATGCTAATATATTAATACATTTTCTTCCTCATCACGACATTATGCATTATTCTGTGTACTTTTCTATTTTCTGAGTGTTCTACAGTCAGAATGCATTATTATCAAAATTACAAAGACAGTGAGATATTACATTAAAATAATTTGGAAGACTTCAATAAACTCACGTTTAGGATGTAAATAAAAGGTCAATTACATTTACTTAAGTCTAACACCTTTTGTGGGGACCTTAGGGCTAAAAAATATGCCAATGATAAGCAGGGAAATGAGGTAGAGCTGATGTATTTTTAACTAGTATACAGTTTTTCATGGCTATAAAGCTATTAAATTGAATCTGGTCAAATTTACTATGAAAACTTCCTTTCAAAAGAAACCATGTATTCTAGTACAGTATATAAAATATATAAATAATTAATGCTGTTCTGTTTATGAACTTTGAATCATACCAACTTAGTTCTCTCTTACCTGCTTCAGGCAGTTTCTGAGGAACCTCCAAGGCAAGTGTATGATCTGTGAGGATAAAAATAATAAAACAATTAGAGTAACATTTTTATAGAGAAAAGTTTATTAAACTTTTTATTATTTATAATCTAGGTCTACTAATTTATATTACTCTGACTTTTCAAAATAATATTGTATGGAGATAGAAAGTCAGAAATTACAGGTTACATTTAGATAATTTAAAAGTCAATGATTTTTAATCCAATAAATCAGAACATATTGTATTTTATAAAGGAGTTATAACTTGAAATTATTTATAAATACACACACTTAGTTTTTTCCCCATAGGGTTTACCAATATGATGGTAATAAAAAACTAATTTAAGTGTTGCAATTAGATACATGTTTAATTATTAGAAATTAATGTTTGCAATATATCAGATTCAGGTTATAAAAGTAGAAGCTACTCTTCATTGAAAGTTCCCACAATGGCACTCACTGTGTCAAACGATTTATGTATTTTTAAAAAATATATGATCCCAACTTCAATAACATGTGATAGATTTAATGTACCTTCTACCATTAACCAATGGTGAGGAAATTGAATTTTAGATAAATAAAGTAAACAACAAGCAATAAGTCACCAAATCAGAATTTAGCTATAAATAGTCTGTGTCTGTATTTTTAACACCATTTTTCCTGTGTCCCTATAAAACTTAAAAGTACAATTTTTCATTTTTGTTAAAAAAGTTTGTTTTAATCAAAATGATGCTTTAAAAAAACCCTAATTATTTGCTTTATTCTTTATATCGCCTATTTTTATTGTAATTTTAGCATGAAATAGATGGTTTATAGTAAGATAATTTAAAGAGAATTTTAAAATAATATTTTCTTCCTGCATTCCAGATGCTAAAACAAAAACATTTTCTCTCACAGTTCTGTAGGCTGAGAAGTCTAAGATCAAGGCAATTGTAGACCTGATGTCTGATGAAAGCTGGTTCTCTGATTCATAGATGGCCTCACATGGTGGAAGGGCCAAGGCAGCTGTCTATAGCTTCTTTATAAGGGAACTAATTCTATTCATGAGGGTTTCACCCTCATGTCGTAATAACCTCTGAAAGGACTTGCCTGCTAATATGATCACATTGGAAGTTAGGATGTCAACATATGAATTTTTGGAAGACACAAATATTCAGTTTACTTGTGAGCAGATACAGATTGTTTCTGAAGTATGGGCAGAATTTAGTGAGACCTCAGCAGGTAGTGAAGTATCACAGAACTAACAGCAAAGGTGCTCTTACCATCTAAGAAATGAAGGAATGGGGAAAGAGAGTCCTTGGTTACCCATACTTGCTAGGAGATAGTGATGGAAATACAGTCAGATTGAGAGGAGGGGTGACTTTTAACCCAGAAACACAACCACATTGAGGTAACCTTTCCAAGAAGGAGTCAGGGACTAAAAACCATCCTGATCTTCTTCTCAGAGTCTCCATTGGCTGAATACAAACTGAAGCTGGCAGCCAAAGAGTCTACTGATGAAGTCTAATATGGAGAATAATGGAGATCAGATTGAAGAGACTAGCAGGAGATATGTGGCACAATCACACAACAAAATTTAAACTAGGTCTTTAGTACATTCTAACTTGTGAAATATAGTATATAACATATAACATTACGAATGCTAAGGACACCAAAAATAAATATTGCCCTGTACAGTTTTTTCAATTAACACTTTATAATTTTAACACCTTAAAATTACTTAAAGTTACTTTATTTCAAGTGAAATTTTATGTTCATATAGAGCTAGATTTATTATGGAAAATAGATGATCTAGCTACAATTTAATTAATATGAAACTAAATTAGTGTATACAGTATTTTCTGATGATAGTTTGTATTTCTGTGGAGTCAATGGTGATATCCCCTTTATCATTTTTTATTGTATGTATTTGATTCTTCTCTCTTTTCTTCTTTATTAGTCTGGCTAGTGGTCTATTTTGTTAATTTTTTCAAAAAATCAGCTCCTGGATTCATTGATTTTTTAAGGGTTTTTTGTGTCTCTTAGTTATTTCTTGTGTTCTGCTAGCTTTTAGATTAGTTTGCTCCTGCCTCTCTAGCTCTTTTAATTGTGATATTAGGGTGTCAATTTGAGATATTTCTAGCTTTCTGATATGGGCATTTAGTGCTGTAAATTCCCCTCTTACCACTGCTTTAGCTGTGTCCCAGAGATTCTGGTACATTGTCTCTTTGTTCTCATTGGTTTGAAAAAAAAATTCTTGATTTCTTTCTTAATTTCATTACTTACCCAGTCATTCAGGAGCATGTTGTTCAGTTTCCATGTAATTGTTTGGTTTTGAGAGAGCTTCTAAATCCTGAGTTCTAAATTGATTGCCCTGTGGTCTGAGAGACTGTTAATGATTTCCATTCTTTTGCATTTGCTGAGGAGTGTTTTATTTCCAATTATTTGGTCAGTTTTAGAATAAGTGCCATGTGGCACTGAGAAGAATGAATATTCTGCTGATTTGGGGTGGAGAGTTCTGTAGATGACTCCAGAGCTCAATTCCAGCCCTGAATATCCTTGTCAATGTTGTCTCAATGATCTTGACAGCAGGGTGTTAAATGTTTCCCACTATTATTGTGTGGGAGTCTAAGTCTCTAAGAACTTGGAAGTCTCTAAGGACTTGTTTTATGAGTCTGGGTGCTCCTGTATTTGGTGCATATATATTTAGAATAGTTAGTTCTTCTTACTGAATTGTTCCCTTTACCATTATGCAATGTCCTTCTTTGTCCTTTTTGATCTTTGTTGGTTTAAAGTCTGTT
>NW_012098588.1:479498-480399 GCF_000951045.1 Mandrillus leucophaeus | reverse complement strand
CCACATTTAATATTTGTTTGCCTATACACTTGAAACTTTTAGATTACCGACCCAACTTTAATATATATTTACTTTCTTCCTTTTTATTAATCACATACACAAGTATTAATTAGATGTGTTGATCAGGAGGAGATAAACTACTACTATGTGAATTTCATATAATTCTCGAAATAAAGAAACTTAGCTTCATTGCCACTCATCCTCTTATCACATCTCCCAAAGCTGCCTGTGGAGATCACAGTGTTTAGTTTATGTGGAAAGAAGTCTACTAATTCAATAGGGATATATGACACAGTTGTGAACAGGTGTTTTCTCCAGATTATAGATATACAATTTAAAGTTTAAAGTATATGTATGTAAAGTATAGATTAACATGTGATATGGTATGACCAGTATTAGGGACTAGTGGGGTACCATATAAAAGAGTGATTCATGTACATGTAATACTATGAGATGATTATCAGATTCTAATGATTTGCCAGACACTCTTCTAGGTTCTTAATATGAATTAACAAATTTGATCATCTCAGTACTCTTATGAGGCAGGTATTTTCATTATCACTTTCTCTTAAAGGTAAAGTCACTGAGGGACGAATTACTTGACTAGGAGTAGCCAACAAGATGCTGGGACAACTGAGATTTGAATGTCAGCAGACTCACTCCAGACCTACAAAACATTGTATTACAATATGATTTTGATTATTTTATATTATTTATATTAGCACATTCAAATAATAAAAAGAATGATTTCCATAAGATGTTAGAATCTTTGAAACAACTGTCAGTCCCTTAAAGAAAACAGCCAAGTTGTCTGCTAATATCTGCCACTTTATCACCGCTCACATTTTTGACTGTACTGTGTTCTTTTGAACAAACGACTGATTGAATGAGTAAATACGTA
>NW_012098588.1:424815-474646 GCF_000951045.1 Mandrillus leucophaeus | reverse complement strand
GTGCTTCCCTTTGTAGGTGATGTGACCTTTCTCTCTGGCTACTCTTAATATTTTTTCTTTCATTTCAACCTTGGAGAATTTGATGATTATGTGTCTTGGGATTGATCTTCTCATGAAATATCTTAGTGGTGTTCTCTATGTTTCCTGAATTTGCATGTTGGCCTATCTTGCTAGGTTGGGGAAGTTCTCCTGGATAATATCCTGAAGTGTGTTTTCCAGCTTTTTTCCATTCTCCCTGTCTTCTTCAGTTACTCCAATAAATCGTAGGTTTGGTCTTTTTATGAAGTCCCATATTTCTTGGAGGGTTTGTTCATACCTTTTCATTATTTTTTATCTAGTCTTATCTGCATGCCTTATTTCAGCAAGTTGGTGTTCAGACTCTGATAGCCTTTCTTCCACTTGGTTGATTCAGCTATTGATATTTGTGTATGCTTCACAGAGTTCTTGTGCTGTGTTTTTCAGCGCCATCAGGTCACTTATGTTCCCTCTAAACTGATTACTCTAGTTAGCATCTCCTGTAATCCCTTATCAAGATTCTTAACTTCTTTGCATTGGGTTAGAACATGCTCTTTTAGCTCAGTGTAGTTTTTATTACCCGTCTTCTGAAACCTACTTCCATCAATTCATCTGTCTCATCCTCTATCCAGTTCTGTGCCCTTGCTGGAGAGATGTTGGAGAAGAGGCATTCTGGCCTTTGGAGTTTTCAGCGTTGTTTTAGTTGATTCTTTCTCATGTGTGTGAGTTTGTCTAGTTTTGACTTTGAGGATGCTAACCCTTGGATGGGGTTTTTGTGGGGGCTTTATTGTTGTTGATGATGCTGTTATTGTTTTCTGTTTGTTTTTCTTTCAATGGTCAGGATCCTCTTCTGTAGGGCTGCTGCTGTTTGCTAGTCCACTTCAGGCCCTGTTCATCTGGTTCATTCCCGCGCCTGGAGATGTCACTCAGGGAGGCTGGAGAACAGCAAAGGTGGGTGCTTGCTCCTTCTTCTGGGATCTCTGACCTCAAGGGGAACAAACCTGATGCCAGTAGGATTGCTCCTGTATAGGTGTCTGACCACCCCTGTTAGAGGGTCTCACCCAGTTGGGTGGCACGGGGAACAGGACCCGTTTAATGAAGCACTTTGTCTGTTCCTTGGTGGAGGGGGTGTGCTTTCACTTGTCTGAGCTGCCCAGATTCCTCAGAACTACCAGGGGGGAAAGGCTAAGTCTGCTGGTCTGCAGAGGCGTGACCATGCTTCCCCCTAGAGGTTCAGAATTTAGGTAAAAGAGGCCATTTTTTGGCCTAGATATTGTGGCCCGGCTACATTACTTTACATATGCATATTTTGAAAATCAGACTCCAAAATAATATACATTAAAATGTCATTTTAAAACTTTGTAATTGTCACTATTTTCATTATATAAAAAATTAAAGTAAATTAAGAGTGTGCTACTTGTTAAATAGAACAAAATATAATTATGTACTAGAACTGTCTGGAACATTTATATTCATCAAGCAAATGCATAATTATTATAAAGATTGTCTGAATTTAAAAAGAGATATTTATTGAGTTACACACACTGTAAGTGATGCTAGGCCTACATTGGTGAGCAAAATAGATATCTCCTTTGTCCTCATGAAGCATCTACTATCATGGAGAACATAGAAATTATTATATAATAACAGAAATGATTGCCTAATTAAACACTATTATAAATGACATGAATAAAAATAACAGGATTCCGTGAAGGGGCATATCAAGATTTATTTAAACTGCGAGATACAAGACAATATCTACAAGAAGGTGACGTTTACCATACTTCCTAGGACTAAGCAGACCTTAACCATGAAACAGTGAGTGGAAGAATAACCCCTGGTGATGGGATAGCATCAGTGAGGCCACCTGAGGTGAGAGAAACTCCAATATTTTTACAGATACTGAAAGACATCCAATGTGGCTATCATGATGAGGGAAACTGACATAAGCTGAGCTGGAGCTGGATGGGCAGAAGAAGCCAGGTGTAGTGGATTGAATGGTGGGTCCTGAAGATATCAGGTCCTAATCCCTAGAGCCTGGGAATGTGATTAAGCTGAGGGTCATGAGATAAGATGTTAACCCTGGATTAACCCTACAGAAGATTAATCCTAAATGTCATCACAGTATGTTTGTAAGAGAGAGGTAGAGGAACATCAGAAACGTATAAAATAAGGCAATGTCAAGATGGAACAAGAGACATTTAATGATGATGGAATTGACAACTGGAGAGACAAGGCCTCAAACCAAGGAGTCTTGGTAGTTACCAGAAACCGGAGAAGGCAAGGAACACATTATGCTCTAGATTCACTGGAGAGAAAATGGCTCTGCCAGCACCTGGATTTGAACTTCTGGTCTCTGGAACTGTTGTTAGAGAATACATTTCTGTAGTTTTAAACCACCTGCTTTGTGTTAATGTTTTAGATCATTCACAAGAAACTAATATGAAAGATAGATATTTTTAAGACTGTAAGTGCAATAGGAAGGAATGGTAAGTTCTTCTGCAGGGTTTGGTATTGTCTATTTAAGGGATAAAAATAAGTCACTATAATTTCCTTGTGGATAATGGACTATAAAAGTCACTAGGGGAAGCTGGGAGGCCAGTTAGAGGAGGTTCCTTCAGAAGTTCCATCGAAACATGAGTAAATGATAAGCCTGAAATTCAAACCAATAAACTTAAAGCAGCAAAGCAGTTGAGCAAATATTAATAAGTAATAGGTCATTTGGCTTAATATATTCTCCTGAGGCTTTATTTATGGGAGAGTTAAATCTCCAATGATTTCTATGTATTTATCTTCTTGGCAACTATAAGGAAAGTAATAGATAAGTTTCCCAAAATACAGCAACCACATTTAATATTTGTTTGCCTATACACTTGAAACTTTTAGATTACCGACCCAACTTTAATATATATATTTACTTTCTTCCTTTTTATTAATCACATACACAAGTATTAATTAGATGTGTTGATCAGGAGGAGATAAACTACTACCATGTGAATTTCATATAATTCTCGAAATAAAGAAACTTAGCTTCATTGCCACTCATCCTCTTATCACATCTCCCAAAGCCGCCTATGGAGATCACAGTGTTTAGTTTATGTGGAAAGAAGTCTACTAATTCAACAGGGATATATGACACAGTTGTGAACAGGTGTTTTCTCCAGATTATAGATGTACAATTTAAAGTTTAAAGTATATATATGTAAAGTATAGATCAACATGTGATATGGTATGACCAGTATTAGGGACTAGTGGGGTACCATATAAAGGAGTGATTCATGTATGTGTAATACTATGAGATGATTATCAAATTCTAATGATTTGCCAGACACTCTTCTAGGCTCTTAATATGAATTAACAAATTTGATCATCTCAGTAATCTTATGAGGCAGATATTTTCATTATCACTTTCTCTTAAAGGTAAAGTCACTGAGGGACGAATTATTTGACTAGGAGTAGCCAACAAGACAGTGGGACAACTGAGATTTGAATGTCAGCAGACTCACTCCAGACCTACAAAACATTGTATTACAATATGATTTTGATTATTTTATATTTATTTATATTAGCACATTCAAATAATAAAAAGAATGATTTCCATAAGATGTTAGAATCTTTGAAACAACTGTTAGTCCCTTAAAGAAAACAGCCAAGCTGTCTGCTAATATCTGCCACTTTATCACCGCTCACATTTTTGACTGTACTGTGTTCTTTTGAACAAACGACTGATTGAATGAGTAAATACGTAAACTAAACAATTTTAAGGCTGATTGATAAACTCAAGGCCAACCAAATTGTTGCCCAACTATAAGATTAATTATTAGAAGAAAATAAAATGTTGAAAAAAAACACCAGTCATGTTTTAGGGGAATTATTACAGTTCCTCATGCCAATTATTTCGGGGAGTTTTAGGCATTTTACAATTCATATGTCCTTGTTTGTATGGAAATATTAGTACCTGACCTATCTCATAGGGTTGAGTATCCAGGCACTATTGTATGTCAAATATGACTTAGATTCTTAAATACAGTCCTCTAAGTGGGGGTGGAGGGTGGGGAGAGATGGTTTGGGGATGAAACTCTTCCATCTCAGATCACCAGGCATTAGAGTCTCATAAGGGGCAGGCAACCTAGATTTCTGACATGCGCAGTTCACAACAGGGTTCCTGTTCCTATGGGAATCTAATGCTGCTGCTGATCTGCCAGGTGGCAGAGCTCGGGAGGTAACGCTCACCGCCCGCTGTGAGGCCCTTTCCTTGACAGGCAATGGACCAGTACAGATCTCCAGCCTGGGGTTTGGGACCCTGCTCTAAGTTACCAAGAATTCAATACTGAATATTTGAAAAATTATTTTCTGAATTTACATGATAGATTCTACACAATTTTCAATAAGCAAAAGAGATGGGTAGATAGAGATAGGTGGATAGATAGTAGATGTATAAATAGAATATGATAGATAAATGAGAAACAAGAGATCTATAGAATATCCCTAAAATTAATCTAGTTATTAGAAGTCTGTATACTGTTAATTAACATCTCCCCCTTTTTATTTCCCAAACTTCAAGTGCAAAAATTCCCTCTTTCCTCACTACACAATAAATCTTATTCAAACAAAAGAGCTCTAACATAATCCTCTTTGTTATTTATTATTTAAAAGCCTTCCTTGCCCAGACCTCTATTTACATGACGTCTTCCCTGGGTCTTTACTGAGAGTTCAGAGTCCATTATCTTGTAAGCATTGTTTAGAATGCAGTGCAAACCTGTCCACTCGTTCTCACTAACCCTCATTTTGTCCTGGAGATGATCACCCTTGTTAGCCCTGCATTTGGGTACTGAGAAGTACATGGATCAGCTAGAGCATTTCCTATACTCCCGTTTCCAATACATATGACAAAAGATGAGACATCACTATTTATGTCTCTCTCTTTCTCTCTCTTTCCAAATCATGTTTATTTATTCTGGTCTGTTTATTTTAATTTACAGGCTAGTTTTAAAAATAGGGAAAATGTTTTCTTTTTTCTCAATTATGTGGTAAATTATCATGCATTGCAGTCTTCTGTGTGGAAACCTATCTAGACTTTTAAAAAGTAAAGTACATTTTTATAATATTTTCTTTATTCATGCACTTACTTCATCCTCTCATATAACTTCAACTTAAAAAGCTGGTTTTCCCACACAAAAAAGTGAGCTTTAAGCATGTAAAGTTGAAAAAGCTAGCTAGTTTAGGCATTTGGTTTTGTGTGAAACAATACAAAAAAACACTATGCATTTTTTACTTAAAAGTTGCTAAGTTGAAAGTTCTGATATTTCTTATTAAGTGAATTAGTGGGGAAAAGTTTCCTCACAACTATTTTGTATGATAAAGAGGTTGATGTTTCAAAAACATGAAAATGAATACTTTTAGCCTCAACTGTAAATTGAGAAATTTTGTTAACTACTAAGTGATTATTTTTCTTCTTTTGCAGAGAGAAAAAATGTACCAGGATTTATTGCAGTTATTAAACAACGCATTTAAGTAACATTAAGGAACCCATTTTGTCTTTATCTAGTTTAAGATATTTTAGACCATAAAACTTCCCTCATGATATTTGAAACTAAACACTCATTTCTTCGTGGAATCAGCAACATGATTTTCAAAAATTATTGTGCTTAAAGAAGAGCATGAAAATTAACAAACAGAAAAACCTGAATGAACTTGAGGCAACAAAAACAGCAAAAAGGATGATCAACCAGATAGCAATTCTAAAATACAGTTTTTTAAATCAATTTCCACAACTGTCAACATGGATGATACAGTATTAATAAAGCAAGCCTAATATCTTAGATTTAAAGACACAAAATACGTTTTATGCTGAGTATTTCCTTAAAAGTTCATGCAAAACCCCTATTTGGTAAATCAAATCAAAATGTTGCCTTGGTCTACATTCCACTTCAAGTGACACTCTCACAGAGAGTCTTTTAGTTGCAGGATAAAATAAAATAGAAAATACGGAGCAAGTCAGTTTTTAAAAATATATATTTAAAATAAAAATAACTTTTTCATAAGGCATTACTAAGAACGTTCAAATCAACGAGCACTCTTGAAGGGTTAGACAGAACATCCTTGATCTGGGCTGACCAAGACAGTGCTGACTTGCTTCATGTTGGCCATGAAGCAACCGACAGGTGGCGCCAACTCCCTCCCATAAAGACCAGCACACCAGACCCCATGAGTGGCCCTCTAGGTGTGTCACACAACTCCAAAGAGAAATCTTGGCAAGGAATAGCTCATATTTTTGTGACCATCTATTGACCATCTGTTGACTATTTTCTACGACAACAACCAAAATGTTTTTCTTTTAAGCATTAAAAGTTCAACTTATTTTAAAATACAGCAAAATGAAACAAAGAAATGACCCTTTAGGAAAGTGAGCGCAGGAGACGGGAGAACATGTGCTTTGTGCTCTAGGCTTAGCTTATTCAACCATTCGAACAATACTAAGGATTCCAGGCATAGTGGCTCACCCTTATAATCCCAGCACTTTGGGAGGCCAAGGTGGGAGGATCACTTGAGGTCAAGAGCTCGAGACCAGACTGGGCAAAATGATGAAGCCCCGTCTCTACTAAAATTGCAAAAATTAGCCTGGCGTGGTGGCGGGCACCTGTAGTCCCAGCTACTTGGGAGGCTGAGGCAAGAGAATCGCTTGAACCCAGGAGATGGAGGTTGCAGTGAGCTGAGATCTCGCCACTGTACTCCAGCCTGGCAACAGAGCAAGACTCCATCTGGAAAAAAAAAAAAAAAAAAGATTTCAGAAACCATAAGAAATATCAGTCAATATATTCCTAATGACATGTTGATAATATGAAATAAATTACAAAGTGTGAGATGCATCTCCCCAGAGATTACATATAACGACCTCATATAGATCTACTTTTGTTACCATTTTCATCTCCACATGTCTTACAAGCATGAGGGTGCTCTAGGGTAAGGAAGGGGAGGTGAGATCAGGGTACAAGAGCAGAAAACAAGCAATGCTTACCTGTACATGAAGATAAGAACAAAGGCAATAGTTGCTGTTTCTTTGAATAATGGACTTTAGAAAGATGATTTTTCTAATTTCTGCAACCATGACACATTTATTTCTTCATTTCTTCCAGTTTTCGCACCACTCTTTCTCCACAAACCATACATTTAAAAATTATTAAAAAGTAGGCAGAGCCAGGCATGGTGGCTCACGCCTGTAATCTCAGCACTTTGGGAGGCCAAAGTGTGTGGATCACAGGTCACGAGTTCAAGACCATCCTGGCCAACATGGTGAAATCCCGTCTCTACTAAAAATACAAAAATTAGCCGGACATGGTGGCACGCACTTCTAGTCCCAGCTGCTCAGGAGGCTGAGGCAGAAGAATTGCTTGAACCAGGGAGGCAGAGGTTGCAGTGAGCCGAGATGGTGCCACTGCACTCCAGCCTGGGCAATAGAGTGAGACTCCGTTTCAAAAAAAAAAAAAAGTAGGCACGAAACTTCTAACAAACTAACAGTATATTCCTGTCTTCCTTCTGAATACACATGCTTTTCTACCCTGGTAACCACTACAGTCTAGGTTCCTTCTTCCATTCTGTCGCTTTGCACACACACACATACACACACACAGAGAGAGAGAGAGAGAAAAGAGAGAGAGCTACACAGCAATAATGTGTATTAGCACATGTATGTTGAATTACTTTCAGTAGTGCTTTATATACACCATCTAGTGCTCCCAAAGTGCTGGAATTACAGGCATGAGCCACTGCTTCCGACTTATTTTGCAATTTTTTTTTTTTTTTTTTGAGATGGAGTCTCGCTCTGTCGCCCAGGCTGGAGTACAGTGGCCGGATCTCAGCTCACTGCAAGTTCCGCCTCCCAAGTTCACGCCATTCTCCTGCCTCAGCCTCCCGAGTAGCTGGGACTACAGGCACCCGCCACCTCGCTCAGCTAATTTTTTGTATTTTTTTAGTAGAGACAGGGTTTCACCATGTTAGCCAGGATGGTCTTGATCTCCTGACCTCGTGATCCGCCGGCCTCAGCCTCCCAAAGTGCTGGGATTACAGGCGTGAGCCACCGCGCCCGGCCTAATTTGCAATTTTTTATGATAACGTTCAACATTTCAAATTCTTATTTGTAACATACACTTCTTCCTTAATAAGCAGAAAACTATTCTCTGCTCAAATCTTTGGCCTGTTTTTAATTGAGTTGCTGAGTTTTCTTGAGTCTTGTTTTTTTATCAGTTTTGATGATCTTTGCCTATTAATTAAACAGTGTAGATAATTTAATATAATTATTGTTATGGTTGGTTATTAATTTGCCATTTGCTGTTTTCTATTTGTCTTATTTGTTCCTGCTCTACATTTTTACATTTTTAATGCATTATTTTAGATTTAGTGTTTTTTATGGTTCTGTTTTTTCTATGTTGTTTGACTTATTCGCTATAATTCCTTGTTTGCTTGTGTTTTTGTCTGCTTTCGATATTTTCTTTCTTACATTATAAATTTTAACTTATTATAATCTATTTTCAAATGATATGATACCACTTTGTGCATAGTACAAGAATCTTACAGAAGTATATTTTCATTATTTTTACTGTCCATTTAGTCATTAACGTCATATATATTATAAAACTGGCAATTGAATATTACTGTTTTTTATGTAAACAGTCACTTATCATTAGGAAATTTTTACATAATTTACCCACATAATTACCCCTTTAAATTCTTTAATCCATTGTGTATAACCAGATTTCAATTTGGTGTCATTTTACTTCTCCTTGAAAATGTTCCTTTAAATTTTTCTTCCTTTATTTTAGACATATTGCTTCACTAACTTTTGACTTACCTTATTTCCTCTGAGAAATCTGCCTTACTCATATCTATGTATGCACTGTTTGGATTTTCTCTACTTATTTATTTATTTATTTACCCCTGGTTTTAAGCAACTTGACTATAATGTGTCTTCAAATATTTTTTGTCATCACTGTATTTAGGATTCACTTAGCTTCTTGGATCTGTGGATTTAGCTTTCATCAAATTTGGAAAAATTTTTCCTATTATTTTTTCTAATAGTATCATTTCTAACTTTTGTCCTGCCCCTTCTCTCTTTCTGAGATTCCAGTTATATTTATAGTAAACTGCTCAAATTTGTTTCACAGCTCAATGATGCACTATTCATTTTAAAGTCCTTTTTCTTTTCTTAATTTGGATAATTTCTATGTCTGTTGTCAAGTCTCTTAATCTTTTATTCTGCAATTTCTAATCTTCTGCTAATTTCACCAGTTCTGTTACGTATCAGATACTGTAGTTTTTATCTCTCGAATTCAATTTGCATCTTTTTATATTTCCATGTTTTATTTAAGAGACTCTCATTTCCTCTAGCTTCTTGTGCATATGGAATACAGTCAAAATAACTGTTTCAGTGTTATTGTTACTAATTCTGCAATCTCTGTTTTGGGACTAGTTTTGATTGGGTGATTTTTTCCCCTTTATCGTGGGGCATATTTACATGCTTTTTTGCATACCTGGTCCTATTTGAATAGACACAAACAGGCAATACTTATCTTGTCATGTCTGTACCTTTGCATTTCTGTAAATACTGTTGAGCTTTGTTATTGGAACAGTCAAATTACCTAAAACAGTGTGATATCCTGTCTTACTTTTAGGTTTTGTTAAGCAGGACCACAACAGCATGTGTTCTGGGTCTACGTTTCCCCAGCGGTTGGGCAAATTCTCTCTGAGAACTCTACCAAATAACCTATGAGTCAGGAGGTTTTCCACTCTGCCTGTGGAGCTAGGGACTATACTTAGCTCCATGTGAGTTCTGAAACCTGTTAGGTAGTTTCCTCATAAATAGGCACCGATCAGGACTCAGCTGAAGACTCAAGGGGACCGCTGCGCATCTGCAGACTGCTTTTTCTGTGCAGCTTCCTCCTCTGGGCATACTGGCTGTGAACTCTACCCTCTTGTCCTATCCACTCTCAACTCCCTCTCCTCAACTCAGTGGGAGTGCTGTGCTTGCCTGGGTTTCTTCTCACTGCCAGACAGGCAGGAAATTCTTCTTCTTCTTCTTTTTTTTTTTTTCTTGAGATGGAGTTTCACTCTTGTCGCCCAGGCTGGAGTGCAATGGCACCATTTCAGCTCGCTGCAACCTCGGACTCCTGGGTTCAAGTGATTCCCCTGTCTCAACCTCCCCAGTAGCTGGGATTACAGGCACCCAGGCAGGAAATTCTTTACAGACAGGATCCTGTGTCAGTAGTAAAGCTCAGCTTGTTTGTTTCCATCTATAGGAAGAACGGCCCTTAACTGGATATCTTCAATGCCTTGAAAAATGTTGTTTGATATATTATGTCATGCTTTTGGGTTGTTTGCGCCTGGAGTGTACATTCGAATGTTATTTTTCTAGAAGTTTTGTTGCAAGCTTAAAATATAATAAATTTTAAGAATCATCACTATTGGAATAGACTACTCCTACTGTCAAATAGGCATGTACGACATGGTAAGGAATGCTAACCAGTATATTTAATGCAACTCCTGTGTAGTTGCTGTGCAATTTTCTTGTATGCCAGTTATTAAAGAAAATAGCAATCAATATTTTAGTGTAACACAGATATAAATACACATCTTAGTAAATGGAACAGGTTTGGACTGGACATTTTTAAATTATATAAATTGAAAGATTAAAAAATGTTTCTATTAAAACATTTTATGGAGGAGACTAAAATAAATGAAAAAGTTAATCATGAATTAAAAAATAGATAAGCCATTAAAAAAAGAAAAACTCTTAATTTGAAAGATTTTTCTAAATATGCCTATTCCCACCCCTGAAATCTCAATTTGTTTTTAGTTCGTCTCATTTATAAATAAGTTCTTAACCAAAAGCAAACTCCCAATTCCACTATACATTGTGTATTTTTTATTTATTTTACTGTTTTATTTGTCTTTTTATATCCTAAATTTATATTCCATAAAATTTATAGAAAAGGATGCAATTGCTATTAAGCATGGGGCTATATTGCTTGTTACCAAATCATATATACATATAAAAACAATTTGGAATACTGCTTGGCATTTTAATATTTTTATTTGCTTGGTAATTTAATTACAGTACTGTATGGTTAGTGCTCTACGTTTTTCTTCAGTAAACAATCCATTTATCTTTATTAACTACCTTATATGGAATATGTTTTCATGGAGAGGAGTAAGAAAATAAGGCCCCTCAATTTAATAAGGTTTAGTTATTAAGTGTTTAAATCTTCTAAAATCAAAATACCTGATGTCTCTTGTTTGGTTTAAATGTATTGAAAATATTAAATCAGGAAATGAAAACTCCAAAGAAGACATACTCTTCGATTTGGGATACATTTATTAGCTTCAATAATTAAAACTAGTTTTAAGTTTTTGCATAGAATGGCACATTCCTAACTGCCCAGAAAGAAACATTTCCCAGTTTTCCCATCATGCATTATGACAAAACAAAACTAGAGAAGCAAACACAAATAACCTCAGACACTGAGATTCTCAGATAATATAATGCCAGGACTTCAAAAAGGTAACAATTTTTAAAAAATTAGATGTTGAATGAGGAGGCAGAGCAACGTGGCCAAAGAGAAGCTTCCAGCAACTGTCCTGTGCCACAGGAACACCAAATTAAAAAACTATCCGCACAAAAACATCTCCATAAGGAGCAAAAAGCAGGTGAGTGATCATTACATATGTTTAAAATTGTATCAAGGAAAGAGGAACTGAAAAGGGTGGGAAAGGCAGTGCTGAATTACTGACACTACCCTTTCTCCATCCCCTGTCAATGGCTACATGAATTTATGTGCTTGGGGGAGGGAAAGTGCAGTGATTGTGGCACGTTGCATTGAAACTCAGTGCTGCCCTTTCACAGGGGAAAGCAACATGCGACAGGATTCCTCTTGTGCCCATGGAGGGAGCATTTAAACCAGCTCGATCCAGAGGCAAATTGTCCTTTCCAGTGGTCAGAACCTGAGTTTCAGCCAGCCTCACCATTGTGGGCAAAAGTGCTCTCAGGTCCTACATAAACTTGAAAACTTGAAATGCAGTCTAGGCCATAAGGACTGCAATTCCCTTGCATGTCCTCGTGCTATGATATGCTGAGAGCCGGTGGATTGAGGGCACATGACCCAGTGAGACACCAGCCAGGGTGACCAAGGGAATGCTTGTGCTCCGCCCTTCCCCATCTGCAGGCAGCACAGCTCGCAGCTCCAGGAGAGACTTCGCCTTTCTGCTTGAGGGAAGGAGAGAGAAGGGTAGAGAGGTATTTGTCTTGCAGGTTGGATACCAGCTCAGTCATCGTAAGATAGAGTGCCAGGCACAGTCCCGAGGCTTCTATCTCAGGCCCGAGTTCCTGTTCCACATCTCCAAATGTAACCTGGGCCAGAAGGGAACCCATTGCTTTTTAGGGAAAGATCCAGTGCTGACAGAAATCATCACCTGCCTTGAATAATCAGTCATGGTAGCCAGGCAGTACTCACTGTGGCCCTTGGGTGAGATTCAGTGCCATGCTGGCTTCAGGTGTGACCCAGAACATTCCCAGCTGTGGTGTCCATGAGGAGAGAGCCTCTCTGCCTGAGGAAAGGAGAGAGAAGAGAAAACTTTGTTTTGCAACTTGGGTACCAACTCAGCCACAGTGGGGTAGAGCACCAAGCAGGCTCCTGGGGTCCCTGATTGCAGGCCTTGGCTCCTGGACATTTATGGACCTGCCCTGAGCCATAAAGGAGTTCACTGCCCTAAAGGAAGAGTCTCATAACGGGCAGCATTTACCACAAGTTAACTAAAGAGAACTTGGGCCTTGAGCAAACATTGGACATAGCCAGGCAGTACTCTCTGTGGGCCTGGTAACCACAGGGAGAGACTCCTCTGCTTGACGAAGGGGAAAGGAATAGTGGGAAGCACTTTGTCTTGCCACTTGGGTGCCAGCTCAGCTGCAGTAGAAGAAAGCACCAATAGATCTCTAAGGATTCTGACTCCAGGCCCTGGCTCCCAGGCAGCACCCCCAGGTGCACCAGGGGCTGGGTGGGGACTAGTTGCCTTGAAAGGAAGGACACAAGCCAGATAGATTCACCATCGGATGACTACGAGCCTTAGGGCTCTGAGTGAATATAGGCAAGTCAGGCAGTATTCATTGCAGGCCTTGGGTGAGAACCAGTGTTCTGCTTACTTTGGGTCTGACCCAACGCATTCTTAGTGGTGCTGGCCACAGGAGTGCTTGTGTTACCCCTCTTCAAGATCCAAGCAGCTCAGCACAGAAAGAGAGAGACTCCATTTGTTTGAGGGAACATAAGGGGAAAGTACAAGAGTCTGTCTGGGAATCTACAGAATTTTTACAGAACTTCCTCAAGACCACTAAGGTGGTAGCTGTATGAGTCTGCAAGAGCCATATCATTACTGGGCTTGGAGTGGCCACTAAAGTAGATATGGGTGCAGCGACAAAAGGTGTAGATCAAAAGACCCATGTCCCCTGGAATACTTAGAAAGCCTTCCCAAGAAGAACAAGTATAAACAAGCCCAGGCTGTGAAGACTAAAATAAATACCTAAATTCAATTTCCAGACGCTTATTAACATCCACCAGAATCAAGACCATCTGAGAAAACATGACCTCACCATACTAACTAAATAGAGTAGCAGTCCCAAATTCTGGAGAGAAGAGATATGTGAGCATTCAGATAGAGAAATCAACATAGCTATTTTGAGGAAGCTCAACAAAATTCGAGACAACACAGAGAAGGAATTCAGAATCATTATCAGATAAATTCAACAAAGAAATTAAAATAATTAAAAAGAATCAAGTAGAAATTCTAGAGCTAAACAATTTAATTGACACTGAAGAAAGTGTCAGAATCTCTTAACAGCACACTTGATCAAGCAGAATGAGTAATTAGTAAGGTGAAAGACAGGTCATTTGAAAATAGGGGAGACAAAAGAAAAAAAAACAATGAAGGACAATTACAGTATCTAGAAAATAGCCTCAAATTGACAAATCTAAGAGTTATTAGCCTTAAAGAGTGGGTAGAGAGATAGATCAGGGTAGAAAGTTTATTAAAAGGGATAATAACAGAGAACTTCCTAAAGCTAGGAAAGATATCAATATTTAAGTACAAAAAGGTTATGGAACACCAAGTATTTCTTATTTTTAGCACAAATAAGAATACCTCAAGACATTCAATAATCAAACTCTCAAAGGTCAGGGATAAAGAAAGAATCCTAAAAGCAGCAAGAGAAAAGAAACAAATAACATCCAAAGGCCCTCCAATACATCTGATAGTAGACTTCTCAGTGGAAATCTTACAGACCAGGAGAGATTCGCATAATGCACTTAAAGTGCTGAAGGGAAAAACTTTTATCCTAGAATAATGTATCTAGAGAAAATGTCCTTCAAACTTGTAGGAGAAATAAAGACTTTTCCAGACAAACAGAAGCTGAAGGATTTTATCAACACCAGATTTGTCCTTCAAAAAATCCTAAAGGGAGCTCTTTGATCTGAAACACAGGACATTAGTGAGTAATAAGAAATAATCTGAAGGTACAAATCTCACTGGGAACAGTAAACACAAAGAAAAACACAGAATATCACAAATTTGTTATTATGGTATGTGAACTACTTATGTATTGAATAGAAAGACTAAAGGACAAACCTACCAAAAATAATAACTACAACAACTTTTTGAGACATAGACAGTATAAGAAAATACACAAAGTGACCACAAAATGTTAAAGAGTTAAAAAGTGAGGGGATCAAATTAAAGTGTAGAGTTGTTAATAGTTGTTTTTTTTTTTAGCTTGTATGTAGTTTGCTTGTTTATGCAATCAGTGTTAAGCTGAAAAAAGTTAAAAAACACAGTAACATGAAATTGAAAAACTTACAACAGATACACAAAAAAATAAAAAGCAAACAATTAAACCATACTACCTGAGGAAATCACCTTCACTAAAAAGAAGACAAGAAGGAAGGAAAGAAGGAAGAGAAGACAACAAAACATCTAGAAAGTAAATAACAAAATGGCAGTCATAAGTCTTTACTTATCAGTAATAACATTAAATGTAAAAGGACTAAACTCACCAATCAAAAGACATAGAGTGGGTAAATAAATAAAATAAAAAGACCCAATGATCTTCTGCCTATGCAAAACGTATTTCACCTATAAAGACATTCATAGACTGAAAATAGTGTATGGAAAAATATGTTCTATGTAAATAGAAACCCAAAAGAGCAAGAGTAGCTATACTTATATTAGACAGAATAGATTTCAGGACAAACCCTGTAAAATGAGGCAAAGCAGATCATTATAGAATGATAAAGGGGTCAATTCAGGAAGAGGATTTAACAATTCTAAATATATATGCACCCGACACTGAGCACCTACATATACAAAGCAAATATTTTTAGAACTAAATAGAGAGACTAACACAATAATAGCTGGAGACCTCAACATCTCCTTTCAGCATAGGTCAGATGTCTCAGACAGAAAATCGATGAAGAAATGCTGGACTTAATCTGCACTATAGAACAAATGGACCTAATAGATATTTACAGAAAGTTTCATCCAACAGCTATAGAATACACATTCTTCTCCTTAGCACATAAATCCTTCTCAAGTATAGTCCAATGTTACATCCCAAAACAAGTCTTAAAATATTCAAAAAATTGAAATAAAATCAAGCATCTTCTCTGACCACAATGGAATATAACTAGAAATCAATAACAATAGGAATTTGGAAAACTATACAAATATGTGGCTATTTGCTCCTGAATGACAATATGCTCCTGAATGACCAGTGGGTCAATGAAGAAATTGAGAAGAGAGTTTAAAGTGTCTTGCAGCAAACGGAAATGGCTACGCAACATACAAAGACCTATGGATATAGTGAAAGCAGTACTAAGGGAGGAAAATTATAGCAATAAGTGTCTACACCACAAAAACAAAAAAACTTCAAATAAACAACCTAATGATGCATCTTAAAGACCTAGAAAACGAAGAGCAAATCAAACTCCAAATTAGTATAAGAAAAGAAATAATACATATTGGAGCAAAAATAAATGAAATTGAAATAAAAATAATTAAATATCAACAAAATAAAAATTGTTTTTTAAAGAGAAGCAAAATAAATAAATCTTTAGTCTGATTCAATGAGAAAGAAAGGGTGAAGACCCAAATAAATCAGTGATGAAAAAGCTGACGTTACAACTGATACTGCTGAAATTCAAAGGATCTTTAGAGGCTACTATGAGAAACTATACGCCTAATGAATTGGAAAGCCTGGAAGAAATGAATAAATTCTTAGACACATACAATCTATCAAGATTTTTTTCTTTCTAACTTTTAGGTTCAGGGGAGAAATATGCATGTGTGTTACATGGGTAAATTGCATTTTGTGGATGCTTTATGTACAGGTTGTTTCATCATCCAGATGATAAGCATGGTACTTGATACTTTTTCAATCCTTACCCTCTTCTCACCTTACACTCTCCAGTAGGCCCTGGTGTCTATTATTCCCGTCCTTGTATCCATGTGCACTGAATGTTTCCCTATTTATATGTGAGAACAGTGGTATTTGGTTTTCTGTTTCTGTGTTAGTTTGCTTAGGATAATGGCCTTCACTGAAAGTGCATCCATGTTGCTGCAGAAGACATGAATTTATTCTTTTTTATGGCTGTGTAGTATTCCATGGTGTATATGTACCACATTTTCTTTATTCAGTCCACAATTGATGGGCATCTAGGTTGATTCCATGTTTTTGCTATTGTGATAGTGCTGGAATGAACATCCGAAGTCTATATATTTTAGTGGAATAATTTATTTTCCTTTGGAGACATACCTAGTAATGGGATTGCTGGGTCAAATAGTAGCTCTGTTTTAAGTTATTCAAGAAATCTCCGAACTGCTTTTCACAATAGCTGAACTAATTTATATTCCCACCAACAGTGTATAAGCATTCCTTTTTATATGCAACCTCGTAGCATGTGTTATTTATTTACTTTTTAATAATAGCCATTCTGAATGGTGTGAGATGGTATCTCATTGTGGTTTTAATTTACATTTCTCCAATAGTTTGTGATCTAGAGCATTTTTTCATATACTTGACTGTGTGTATGTCTTCTTTTAAGAAGTGTCTATTCATGTCCTGCACTTATTTTTAAGGGGGTTACTTGTTTTTGCATATGAAAGTTTCTTATAGGTTCTAGATATCAGACTTTTGTCAGATGCATAGTTAACAAATATTGTCTCCCATTCTATAGGTTGTCTGTTTACTCTGTTGATAGTTTCTTTTACTGTGCAGAAGCTCTTTAATTAGGTTCCACTTGCCAATATTTGCTTTTGTTGCAATTGCTTTTGGCATCTTTGTCATAAAATCTTTACCAGGGCCCATGTCTAGAATGATATTTCTTAGATTTTCTTGTATAGTTTTTATAGTTTTAGGTTTCACATTTAAGTCTTTAATCCATCTTGAGTTTATTTTTGTGTATGGCAAAAAGAAGGGGTTCACACTCAATCTTCTGCATATGGCTAGCCAGTTATCCCAGCACCATTTATTGAATAGAAGTTTCTTTCCTTTTTGCTTGTTTTTGTCAACTTTGTTGAAGATCAGATGGTTGTATATCTGTGGTTTTAGTTCTGAGTTCTCTAACCTGTTTCATTGGTCTATGCATCTGTTCTTTTTTACCAGTATCACATTGTTTTGGTTACTGTAGTCTTGTATTGTAGTTTGAAATTGGGAAACCTACCAAGATTGAATCATAAAGAAATTAAAAACCTGAACAAACTAATAACAAGTTATGAGATCAAAGTAAAAATAAAAAGACTCCTAGCTAAGAAAACCCAGAATCCTATGGCTTCACTGCTGAATTTAACCAAATAATGAATACTAACCCTACTTAAACTATTCCAAAAAAATAGAGGAGGAGGGAATATTTCCAAATTCATTCTATGAGGACATTATCACCCTCATACCAAATCCAGGCAAAGACCCATCAAACCAAGACAACTACAGGCCTATATCCCTGATAAAGATTTAAGGAAAAAAATTCAACAAAATACTAGCAAATTGAATTCAACAACACATTAAGAAGATTACTCATTACAACTTAGTAAGATTTATCCCTGGGATGCTAGGATGATTCAGCGTATACAAAGCAATCAGTGTGA
This sequence comes from Mandrillus leucophaeus, assembly GCF_000951045.1. NCBI lineage: Eukaryota > Metazoa > Chordata > Mammalia > Primates > Cercopithecidae > Mandrillus > Mandrillus leucophaeus. The sequence continues at coordinate 456,457 of NW_012098588.1, read as the reverse complement.
CACATCTTATCAACAGAATAAAGGACAAATACCATATGATCATTTCAACTGATGCTGAAAAAGCATCTGATAAAATTCAACATCTCATCACAACAAAAATCCTCAAAAAAAAAAAAAAGAGTACAAAAAAACTAAACACAATAAAAGCCATATGTGACAGACCCACAGCTAGTATCATACCACTACTGAATAGTAGTGGTAGAAGTAGTATTCAGTAGCGGCAGAAATATTCAGTAGTGGTCGTAGTATTCAGTAGTGGTAGAAATAGTATTCCAGTACTACCAGTCCTGGAAGTCCTAACTAGAGCAATCAGATAAGAGAAAGAAATAAAGGGCATCCAAATTAGAAAGGAAGAAGTCAAATTATCCTTGCTCACAGATTACATAATCTTATATTTGGAAAAAGCTAGGCTCCACCAAAAAATATTAGAACTGATAACAAATTCTGTAAAGTCTCAGCATACAAATTCAACATACAAAAATCAGTAACATTTTATATGCCAATAAAGAACAATCTGAAAAAAAATTAAGAAAGTAATCTCATTTGCAATAGTTGCTAATAAAATAAAATACCTAGGAATAAACTTAAGAAATGAAAGATGTCTACAATGAAATCAATAAAGCATTGATTCAAAAACTGATGAAGACACAATAAAATAGAAAGGTATTCCATGTTCATGCATTGGAAGAATCAATATTGTTAAAATGTTTATTCTACCCAAAACAATCTAAAGATATAATGCAATCCTTATCTCAATACCAGTGACATTCTTTACAGAAATAGAAAAAATACTGTAAAATTTATGTGAAATCACAAAACACCCAGAATAACAAAAGCTTTCCTAAACAAAAATAATAAAACTGCAGGAATCACATTATCTGATTGTAAATTATACTACAGAGCTATAGTAAACAAAATGGCATGTTACTGGCATAGACACATACGCATATATCAGTGGAACAGCATAGAGAACCTAGAGACAAATCCATACTTGTAAAATGAACTCATTTTCAATAAAGTTGCCAGGAATATACATTGAGGAAAGAATGGTTTTTTCAATAAATGCTGCTGGAAAATCGGGATACCCATATGCAGAAGAATGAAACTAGGCCATTATCTCTGACTATATACAAATATCCAATCACAATGGATTAAAACTAATGGGTTGAAACAAATGGATTAAAATGGACTGATAGTGAAGACCTCACACTATCAAACCCCTAAAAGAAAACATTGGAGAAACTTGCTAGGACATTGCACTGGGCAAAGATTTCTTGATTAATACCTCACAGGCACAGGCAACCAAAGCAAAAATAGACAAATGAGATAATATCAAGTTTAAAAACTTCTTCGTAACAAAGCAAACAATCAACAAAATGAAAAGGTACCTCACAGGATGAAAGAAAACATTTGCAAACTACCAGCTGACAAGGTATTATTAATCAGAATATAGAAGGAGCCAAATAACTCTATAGGAAAAAAATCTAATAATCCAATTTAAAAATGGACAAAAGATCTGAATAGACATTTCTCAAAAGAAGACATGAAAATGGCAAACAGGCAAATGAAAATATGCCCAACGTCACTGATAATCAGAGAAATAGAAATCACAACTACAATGTGATATATTTCACATTTCATATTTTAACACGTAGTTAAAATGGCTAAGATCCAAAAGACAGGCAGTAATGAATGCTGGTGAGAATGTGGAGAAAAAGGAATCTTTGTACACTCTTGATAGGAATGTAAATTAGTGCAACCACTATGGAGAACAGTTTGGAGGTTCCTCAAAAAATTAAATATAGAACTACCAGATCATCTAGCAATCTCACTACTAGATACAAAAAAGAAAGGAAATCAATATATCAAAGATATAACTTGCACTCCCATGTTTATTGCATTACTAGTCATCATAGCTAGGATTTGTAAACAGCCTAAGTTTTCATCAACAGATGAATAAAGACAAGGTGGCCCATATACACAGTGGAGCACTATTCAGCCATAAAAAAGAATTAGATTCTGTCATTTGCAACAACATGAATGGAACAGGAGGTCATTGCATTAAATGAAATAAGCCAGGTACAGAAAGACAAATGTTGTATGTTCTCACTTATTTGTGGGAGCCAAAACAATGGAACTCGTGGACATAGACAGTATCATGATGGTTACCAGAGGCTGGAAGGGGTAGTGAGTTGGGGAATGAAGTTGGTTAATGGGCACAAAAATACAGTTAGACAGAATGAATAAGATCTAGTATTGGATAGCACAACAAGTTGACTAAAGTGAGCAATAATTTATTGTACATTTTTAAATAACTAAAAGTAAAATTGGATTGTTTGTATCACAAAGGATAAATGCTTGGAGAGAAGAAAACTCCATTTACTCTGATGTGATTCAGACACATTGTTTGCCTGTATCAAAATATCTCATGTACCTCATATATATACACCTACTAGGTGCATACAAACATTAAAATAAATACTTAAAAATGAGGCAGAGTAAAATTGAGTAAATTCTTATGATTTCAATATGTAGTAAATTTTGCCTTTATTTTTTGAAAATAGGCTACATGAAAATGCAGAAGTTTCTAAATCCCTATAATTGGTCTTTTGATGCGCTGATGCTGAGATTTACAGCCTACACCAGGGATTCTCCATGGAAAGAGAATGCCCTGGGTTCTGCCAGAATTAATAGAGAGGTTTTGTTTTTCTAACTTTACTCACCTGCCCACGAGGCAGTTCAACTGTGAGAGTTACTTTAGGAGCCTAATTATGTACCATTGAATCCCGACTCTTCCACCACGTTTATAGCACTAGTCAAACTGCTTATTTTCTGTAACTTGGGATCTTCAACTGTAAATATTAATCCAAACTAAATCACTGGATTGTTTGGAGGATGAAATAATACAATCCACATAAACTGCTTAGAGCAGTGCTGAACATATTGTAAATCCGGAATAAATGTTAAACAGATATTAGTTACCATATTAATAATTAACTATTATCTACACAGAGCTATACTTACTAATGGAAGTGTTTTATAACATTTAGAAGCACTGAGACAGAAAGAGTTGAAAATTTTAAGTATAAATAAGAAAACTGGGCATGCACTCTCCACAACTCATCAGAAGATGAGTAGGCAAATATGCAAAGCGTGAATTCTTCTCATCCTTACTTGATCCTGCCCTATTGCACCTCCATGTATGTATATTCATGAAGTGATTGTCAATACCGTGAAATAGCTAAATGAAGTGGCTGGAAGTCTTTTAGGCAATTCTCTGTAAAGTAAAGTGATATAAATGGCAGAACATTCAGAACGAATTTTGACTAGAGTAACAGGAAGCCAGGAATTAGCAGTGGGAGGAAGAAAACCCACAAGTGCATGGAGTTACTCTAAATAAAAGTCCGTATTTGGACTGTTAATTTTATACATCAACCTGCTGGTTAACATTTCATTTCAGAGGCAGATTTGACCACCACGTAAGTAGGCATAAAATGAGAACATAGACATCTCTTTTTAAGTTGAACAAATCTTACTTTAAACATAAGAAAAGAGAAAGTAGCTAACGTGTGGCCTTAGACAAATATTAAACAGCAAAGGAAAGGGAATTACCCACCAATGTGTTTCTAGAATTGTGGCATTAACTCAGAAGGCCCAGAGAAACATCTTGAAATAATCTACTGCTAATCAAAAGGTTATCTGAAGACAGTTTTATTATTTTTTAAAAGTAGAAAGCTGCTGTAGAAACAGGAGTAGAACAAAACAGGTATAGATAAAGTGGCAAAGAGGTGCATGAACAGGAGACATATTTTTAAATATCATAGAAAAATATATTCATTTGTAATCTGATCGAAGTACTCACTGCAGTTTAAAGAAAATTCATTAAAATTAAAATTTTCAGGGTAAACTGAGCACATTAGTAAAATCCATGCAGAATAATGAGATAAGCTAAAAATCTTAATCAGAAATCAGATTTCTCTGTTGTATACTACAATCTAAGGGACAGAGGAACATTATCTGTAGACTTGTGGTATAAAAAAAGAACTGTAATTTTTATATGCACCTAATTAATACTTCACTTGTGAAGGTAACACCCAAATTTGTAATAGGCATGAACTCCAATAATATGGCATTACAGTGCTTTTTATTAAAAGCAAGTAAGCAAACAGACAAAACTATTGAACTCCAACCAACCAAATGGTAAAAAGTCAAATTTCATTTGAAGCTATTTGTAACAACAACGTCCAATTTCTGAAAGTCAATTTATTTCTCTGAAAGTACATTTAGAATAGTGTTCTAAATTTTTAAAATAATATGTACAAATGTAAAATGTATCTAGAAGTATAAAAACAATCTAATACGCTTTGTTGCCCCAGAGGTGGTGTGGCAGTGATGTTGTAGTTGTGACTTCTTGGCAAAGATGAATTATATTTCCCAGAATTCCTTTTTCTGCATGTTTCTTGTTAGGATGGGACACCACAGACATTTTAGTGTGAAATTTGGAGGGTAGAAGTAGAGCAGTAGTCATTTTATAATGCTTGGAAGGTTAGGGTGCGGTCATCAGTGACTCTTGTCATTCTTCCCCATTGTCCCCCATTTGCTGGCTCGCTTTTTGTGGGTGTGAGGCAGCAACCAGGACTGTCACTGCTACACCTTTCCCTGGATCCCCAGTCAGCCTCTCTGATGCTTGGGTCAGGTGCGTGTTCAGCCCCTTGATGAAGGAAAGGTTCCAGCTTCTTCTGCAGATCATTCACATCATCAGAGTTAGAGGTTTGAAAACTGAGAGCAGTTTCAGTTTCCCCTTGTGAGTTTCAGCTTCTGCAGGTGGCTTCCACGTTGACCTTGCTGATGGCCACTTGACATTTGTTTTCCTTTCTGTCTCACAGACTTAAAACTCTACTGTCAGTCACAAAGTCAACAGCATCACAAGGACTCTGCCCTTATCCTAAAATTGTGTTGGTCAGACCCCCGCAACAAATATATATTTAACCATATCCCAGTGGTTTTGCTTCTTTGATTGAAAAAAGCGTAATACAGAAGGAAACTAGATGACAGAAGATACAGTTAAGATGTGCCTTTTAAAAATTATAACTTTGAGTACCTTTTGATTTTGAAATGCATATAAGGTATATAGCCAACTTTTATTGAGTGTTTACCATGTGTTTGGCATTGTTCTAAGTTCTCTAATGCCTTTATTCTACTAACAGTAAGACATAGTTATTTAGATTCATTGTTTTAAATGAGGAAACTGTATTTCAGAGAGGCTAAGTGACTTGTTAAGGTTTAGACAGCAAGAAACTACCAGGTTAAACTTCCAACTCAGGTAATTTAGATCACGAAGCTAAACCCTTAACTCATTTGCATCTTTCTTAATCACCTCACCTGTTCTTAATCATCTATTTTATAATAGTAACACAGGTTATTTTAACCTACCAGTCATTATACACTTTGAAATTCAAAGTTATCAAAAATATTTCCTTGTGTGTACAAAATTACTAAAAAATTGATAAATCGTTTTTGATGTTTCCTTCTTTTTCAACAACATCTGAATTTTAAGATCAGATCTGTTCAGATCTTTTGCCTATTTTAAAATTGGAAATTGTACTTTTTGTTTCCTTACTGTTGAGTTTTAATCATTATTTGTATATTTTGGATACAAGTCTTTTATCAGACAGGTGACTTTCAAATATTTTCCTCATTCTTTGGCTTTTGTTTTGATTATCTTAACAGTGTCTTTCACAAAGCAAATTTTACTTTTAACATAGTTCAACTTATGACTTTTCTCTTTCATGAAAAATGTTTGGTCTTTTATTTTAAAATACGTAGCTAAACCCAGTATCACCTTTCTTCTATATTTTCTTGCAGAAATTTTCTGATTTTTAAGTTTACATTTGGATCTATAATGCATTTAAAATAATGTTTTGTCTATAATGCATTTAGAATGTTATATCTGTGTTTAGGTTCAATTATTGCATAGACGTGTCTAATTTTTCGAGCACATTTTCTTGAAAAAACTTTGCCCATTGAATTGCCTTTGATTCTTTGCCAAAAATCAGTCGACTGTTTGTAAGGGTGTATTTTTGAGCTTTTTTTTTTTTTGGACAGGAAGTAGAATTTATTGGTGGGTATTAAGTGGGGGCAGCATATTGGAAGCCCTCATGAGTGCAGGGCCTGCCATCTGTCCAGAGGACCATGATTGGGGATATACTTGACCCCACAGCCATCTGGGATGAGCCGCTTTTCAGCCACCATGTCTTCAAATTCATCAGCACTGAACTTGGTGAAGCCCCACTTCTTTGAGATGTGGAGCTTCTGGCGGCCAGGAAACTTGAACTTGGCCCTGCGCAGGGCCTCAATCACATGCTCCTTGTTCTGCAGCTTGGTGCGGATGGACATGATAACTTGGCCAATGTGAACCCTGGCCACAGTGCCCTGGGGCTTTCCAAAAGCACCTCGCATGCCTGTTTGGAGCCCGTCAGCCCCAGCACAGGACAACATCTTGTTGATGCGGATGACGTGGAAGGGGTGGAGCCGCACCCGGATATGGAAGCCATCGTTGCCACAACTTTTTACCATGTGCTTATTGGCACAAATTCGGGCAGCCTCCAGGGCTTCAGAGGACAGCTGCTCATATTCATCTGACACCATGTGGCCACAGAGCGGAAACTCATCCACTTTTGCCTTCTTCCGCCCCAGGTCAAAGATGCGAATCTTGGCATCAGGGACACCTCGGCAGAAGCGAGACTTTGGGTGCGGCTTGTTCTTACAATACCGGTAACAACGGGCGGGGCGGCGGCCCATGGCGACACCAGGATCTTCAGTGGCGCGCCGAAGGGAAAGAGCTTGAGCTTTATATTCTATTCCGTTGATCTATGTGTCTATTCTTTGACCAATACCATGCATTCTTGATTACTGTATCTTTATTGCAAGTCTTACAATTGGGCAGTGTGAGCCTCCAAATTCGTTCTTTTCCTTCAAAATGTTCTCGGCTATTGTAGGTTTTCCCCCCTTCAGTGCATATTTTAGAATTAGTTTTTGATATACACAAAATATCTTCTTATGATTTTGACTGTAACTGTGTTGAATAAATAGAATGATTTGGAAAAAATTGACGTATTAGCAGTATTGAGTCTTCCATTCCATGACACAGAATATCTTTACATTTATTTAGATCTTTGATTTCTGTCATCAGAGTTTGTGCATGTAGATATATCCTACATATAGATCCTATATATATAGTGTTAGATTTATCCTGGAGTATTTCATATTTCTGATACATTTATATTTTGTATTATTGTCTTTAATTTCAATTACTTCATTGTTGGTATATCAAAAAGTAACTGACCTTGTATATTTATCTTGATTCCTATGACATTGCTTTTCTTGAACATTAGTTTCACTTCTTTTGTTGGTCTTTGGAGTTTCTGCACAGGAAATCTTGTCATCTCTGGACAATTAAAGTTCGATTTCTTTTTCAATATCTATGTGTTTTCATTCCTTTTCTTGTATTTTATCATTAAATAGACTTTCAGTATGAGTTTTGAATAGAAGTAAACAAGGTATTTTTGCCCTGTTCCTGAACATGAGGAAAATGTCCAGATTCTTAATACTACATATGCTATTAACTGTATGTTTTTTGTAGATATTCTTTATCAGGTTTAGGAAATTCTCCTCCTTTGTTGAAAGTTTTATCTTGCATGAATACTGGCTTTTGTCAAAGGATTCTTTCACATGAATTGATCTGATAATATTGTTATCATATTTCTTATTAGCCTGTTGATGTGGTGGATTATTTTAATTTACTTTTGGATGATGAACCAGTCCTATATATCTGAAACAAATTTCACTTGGTGATAAAATTATTTTTATGAATTATTCCATTACATTTGCTAATATTTTGGGGAAGTATGTTGCATCTGTGTTGATGAGAGATATTGGTGCTTAATTTTTCTTTCTTGTAATGTCTTTAATCTGGTTTTGTTATTCAGATAGTGCTGACCTAATAAAATGAGTTAAAAAGTGTTCTCTCTGCTTCCATTTTTTGTTGAGATTTTGGAGGGTTAGTATCATTTTTTTCCTTAAATGGTGGAATTCAAAGGTCATGATGTAATATGGGCCTATTGCTTTCTATTTTGCAAGGCCACTAATTGTGGATTCACTTATGTTCTCAGAGTATACTTTGTATGATTTCTGCTCTTTTAAATTTGGTAAAGTTTGTATTCTGGCATTATGGGGTAGAGTATTCTTTAAATGTAAATTAGATCAAGGTGATTGATAGTGCTTTTCAGATCAATCATATCCTTAGTGGTTTTCTGCCTGTGTGGTCTATCAATTATTAAAAAGAGGTGCTAAAATACAGAATTATAAGAGTGGATTTGTCTATTTGTCTTATTTCAGTTCTGTCTGTACCGATCCTTGTATTTTGATGTTCCATTGTTAGGTGCATAAAGGTTTAAGATTTTTATATTTTCCTGGATAATAGACCTTTCTCTCATTATTTTATGGATCTCTTTATTTCTGATAAAACTTATTCTAAGTCCTTCTTTATCTGAAAATGGTATAGATTTTACCTTTAATTAGCATTCTGATGTATTTTTCTCCATCCTTTTACTTTTAACCTATTTTAACTTTTACATTTAAAGTAGACTGTGCTATTTTCATAGTGTTGTGGATTAAATATTTTGTTTAAGTAAACTGATTTAACTGAAGTAAATATAAACACAAGAAATTTCTGTATGAAATGACAAAAGAGAATTGAGCCTATATTTGGTGGTTTTGTTGATTACTGTGGAAATTAATTTCTTCTGACAACCAATCTAGAAAAAATAATATTCTTCAATTGAAGACTTTTTCCTATTTTAGCAATCTAATTTTCTTCATGTAACTCTTAATTCAAAATTATATTTCCCCATGCTGATGTTAATCCCTTATTCTTACTTTATTATTATTCGTATTGCACATTTGACACTAATGTTCAATTCTGTTTTCTTTTGTGATTCTGAATTATATTCTTTTTATTAATTTAAAACTTAATATCTTTTCTTATAATTTTTGTGAGTTTCTGAGCTCATTAATTTGTTGCTTAAAAATGCTACTCTAAAGACTATTCAAGCATTTTTATTAGTATGAAACATAGTTCAATGTATTAAAACTACAAATTTGAATATAGAACATCTAATCTATATATATGATCAAATTTATTGAACTTATTAATTAAACTTATACACATTCAACATGCAGACTTACCATTACAATTAAGCCTTTATAAGATCATTTTATTTTCACACAAGTATAGGAGAAAAATGCAGTTTTTATTTTAATTTTTTTCTTACTGTTCATTTTCTTCCTGAGGAATCCTGCTTTACCATGTTAGCTTATAATTACCTTTCATATTCCATCTTTTAGTTCTGAGCAAATATTTCTGATGCAAAGTGTCTAAGTGTCTTCATTGTGTACTAGAAACTGAGTTATTGACATTAAGGTGTATTTTCAAATGGGTTTTTCATTATTTGAACTCAAGCTATGTCTTATACAAACCATCAGGGGAGGAAAGTTATTCGTGTTCTTGTCCTTACATGTATTTTTCTCTTAGTTAATTTTTTTTTTTTTTTTGATAGGCTCTCACAGCTGCCTAGACTGAAATGCAGTGGCATGATCTTGGCTCACTGCAACCTCCACCTCTGGGGCTCAAGTGATCCCCCCACCTCATCTGGGACCGCCGGCACACGCCACCACACTGGGCTAATGTTTGTACTTTCCTGTGTGTGTGTAGAGATGAGGTTTCACCAGGTTGCTCAGGCTGCTCTGGAAATCCTGACCACTGATTCACGTGCCTTGGCCTCCCAAAGTGCAGGGATTATGAGTGTGAGCCGCATGCACAGCGTTTTTTAGTTAAAATGTTGACAAGACATTTTATCCAGATGAATGTTTAAAAAGTTATCACATGTTCTGCAGACATTACTAACCCACTGTAACAATCAAAGTATCATTGATCATGATACTTTCCAAAGGGAATTCCACTACCAATAATTTGATGTCAGTATGTGAGATGACTTTTTTGCCTAAACAAAGTGTTTGTTTACTCCCTAATTTAAAAAGTGTAATAATGTTGTAAGCCTACGTATCTTTGTGCTTCTCCTTCAAAATAGTTATTTTTGTAGTTATTTAAATATCTGTTTTTTTCTCCTTCTGATTAAAAACTTTTAGTCTAATACAGAATATGTTAAAAATATTCACTCCATTGTAACTGCGGTAAAAACTTCATTCCAGATTCAATGAATGAACCATGTATTTGACGGTTACAATGTGTTGGCCATTCTGGTTAACTGCAGGGCTTTAATGATGAAATAAGCATGAGATTTATCCTCAAGGATTTCAAAGTCTCCAAATTAGAACCACATGAAAAGTGGAAAACTGACCTGGGATGGTATGAGAGCAGGGATCCTGGAAAGTAAGTTGCTGTAAAACATAAGAAAGTCCATTCCTGAAGCAGAGAATAAGACTTATTCAAATCTATGACCAGTGAGCCTAGCTTAATGCTAACAGCATTAGCATATGGTAACTGAGAGTGCAGGACGGAAAGTCACAGTTTAAATTCCTTCTCGCCCAGCCACTAGTTATATATACCTTGAGAAAGTTACTTAGCTTTTCTAAGGTAACTGCAGGATTTAAACCTTCATATATGTGTGTGTGTGTGTGTATATATATATAGCCAACTGGGTACATATATACATATATGTACATATGTATATATGTTATTTAAATATCTGTCTAAATATCTGTTTACATATATTATATATACATATATGTACATATATATATGTATCCAGTTGGCTATATATATACACACACATATATGAAGGTTTAAATCCTGCAGTTACCTTAGAAAAGCTAACTTTCCCAACATATATATAACTACTGTCATATAGTTATATACAGTGTTCCCAAGGTACATATAACCAATATATATATCTATATATAGTGACAACATGTTTGTTGTCATGATACTTTCCAAAAGTGAATTCCACTACCAATAATTTGATGTCAGTATGTGAGATGACTTTTTTGCCTAAACAAAATGTTCACTCCCTAATTTAAAAAGTGTAATAATGTTGTAAGCCTATGTATCTTTGTGCTTATCATATATATAATCATATATATACACACACACACACATATATAGTGACAACATATATATATATATAGTGATAAAATGTTTGCCTAACTATATTCTGCTTTTCCTGTAGCAAATAATAAGAGAGTTATTGAAATGGAGAAGTTTAAAATGGCTATGAAAACCATGATAAAAGTCGGGCAGAGGTGTCAATGGAAGCAGTAATAGATGAGATCTATAAACATATGAATAACTTTGAAAAAGATAAACTTTTTTATTTTGAAGTAGCAGAAGAGAATAAAGAGAAAGAACAAAACTAATGTGCAGTTTGCATGATTCATTAAGGGAGAAATAGAGCCTCCTTTAAAGGGCATGATTACTGGTTTCATGGCGTTTGACCTGTGCAATCTCACAGGCCCCAATTGAGAAGTTTCCGATCTTGCTTTATTGCTCTGCTGTCAGCATTTTAAAATTCTTAATTTATGAACAATAAAACCTATGTTTTTCTTTTTATTTTGCAGTAGCCCTGGAAATTATGTTGCTAGTCCTGAGTGCATCTGTTTTCTTCAAGAAGGTATAAGGGGGGCTATTTTTTAAAGAGAGAAGCATAGAGTTGAAGGATTTTAACAAATATTGTGAATAATAGGTTATTATGTCTCCAATAAAATATAAATGACTGATTAATGGCAAAGAATTGTTTGGACTTTGAGAAAATGAATCTATGGGTATCTTATTCTTGGCTTCAGAGAATACAGAGATTCTGGGAGAATGGGAGTGGAAGGGAGTTTGAGGGGATAAGACAAGGAGAGAGATTTGATTCAACTATCAAGAATGAAAACAGGAAGTATTTATCCCAAGGCTTCCATCCCCAGTTGGTCAAATACTTATTCTGCAGGGCATTAACTTCTCTGAACTTATTCCTGTGCAGCATAGACACAAAGCTCTGGGGTAGAGACGAATTATCAATGATTGGGGCATTAAGTGAGGATCTCCTATGTTGTGAAGCTGTCAGGAGCCAGCAAAAGTTGTTCTTTCCAGCAGTGGCTGAAATAAAAAAGAGATGAGGCTGAGAGGATCTGAAAGAGAGATGAAGATCATCTGAGGTAACTCAATGACTGCTTTCCAGAAATTTTCTGTGAGCCAAGGATCAGAATAGAGAAATTGTGTTGTAAAGATGGCAGTGGTGTGAAACATGCCCAGTGAAAGACTGAGTAGTGCTAGGAAGTTCAGAAATTAAGTTTCCAGGAAGGGTTGAGTGAGTGTAGGAAGTGGGCAATGGAATAGGGGAGAACAAAGCATTCGCTTAGTCATACATTTAAAGAGATTTTGGAGGGAATTCAATACTGAGCTCAAAAACAGACCAGTGATAATCTGAAGTGTACAGGAGATGAGAGTGAGAAAATTCATGGAAGGGAAGACAAAGAGGGATCTGCCTCGTCCCTCAATATGGAGATTGAAGGCACAGAGAAGGTGACTGGGGAAAACATGGGTTGAATTGTGTCCCATTGTTGAATAATTATATGATATAAATGTCAAATCAGGAGACACAGATGATGATGGTGCATTAATGAACTGTCTTTACATGGTTAAGAAACTAGAAACAGGAGAATCGCTTCCTCTTCCATTGCATTGGAGAAAAATATGGCACTTCCATAGAAAGAACTCTTTAAGATTTGGGGTCTTAAGATTAGCATTAGAATTAGTTTTAAAATGATTGTATAAATGATCAAAATTAAATAACTAGGATACATTTTCAGACAAATCATAAAACTAATCAGAACAATAAACAGAATGAGATGTAATATTCATGATATTATAGGAACACGAAAGCTGTACCGTTAGGCAGTTAGTATCCAGGAGAAAAACCTGTAGTTCTTATTAAAGATGTTTCCAGGAAATTTCTGACAAAGATTCTAGGAATTTTTTAACAAGAAGTTTTCAGTTAAGTTTACTTTCCTTAATGCTGAATTTCACTGTGGGTGAAAAGAGGATAAAGGCAGCTGGGGATGGACTACAGGAATTCTCAGCAATATAAGTCTTTCCCTCGTCATGGCGCCTCTTTAAAGGAATTGGCACACCTTGCCTTACCCTCCCATCTAATATTTTATCCCTCCTCTTTCTATTTTAATTACCTAACCATATTTAAATGAACTTTCAAAAGTTAAATTACGTTTCTTTTATACACACGAGTTATAATAGTGTGGCAGGCGTGGTATTACTAACTCAGGCCTCCAAAACAACTGTTTCAGCATTGACTGAATGGTTAAGTTAAACATTAAAAGTTGAAAGAACCAGTGCCCTTATACAAGGGCTGGAATGCAACAAAAGTCCACCAAGAGTTTGCCTAGGCCTTTCCTGGGCCTTGAAACATGACAAGATAATGAAGGAATTCTTAACAGAACCCATTTAGGATTAAATATCTTTTATTGGGGTCCTGAAGAAACTCCCCAGGCCTCCACAAACAAGTTTATTGGGGGTCTGAAGGAACTCCCCAAACTTCCAGGATTTAGCAGGAGATAAGATAAGGGTAATCATTCCAGCACCTGTCCCCATTTAGATTAAGTCAATTTACTGAGGCTCCGGTAGGTCTTCCAGTGGGTCCAGGAAGGTCTTCAGGACTCTGATCCTAGTTATAAATTAAAATAAGTTAATCACTTACGTCTTTAGATGAATGCACACTTGCACATAGACACATAGTTTAGAAAGTATATAAGCTCTAGAAAAGCTTTGTAATTTTGAGTTGGTCTGGTGATAATTTCCAGGACTTCTCCCTATAACTGGTTACTGAAATAAGAATTCTATTGAATAGGACACCATATTTAATAAATGGTCCTGGGAATATTAGCTAGCCATATGCAGAAGAATAAAACTGGACTCATACTTCTCACCATATATAAAAATTTACTCAAGATGGATTAAAGACCTAAAGGTAAGACATGAAACTATAAAAATATTAGAAAAAAACAAACAAAAAAACTCTTCTGAATGTTGGCCTAGGTAAAGAATTTGTGACCAACCCCTTAAAAGCAAATGCAACAAAAACAAAAATAGACAAATGAGACTTAATTAAATTTAAAAGCTTCTGCACAGCAAAACAATCAACAAAATGAACAGATAACTTACAGAATGGGGCAAATACTTGCAAACTATGGGATTCAACAAAGGGCTAATATCCAGAATCTACTAAAGGAGCTCAGATAGCTTAACAAGAAAACGAACAAATAACCCCATTACAAACTGGCAAAGGACGTGAACAGACATTTTTTCAAAAGAAGAAATAGAAGCAGCCAACAAACACATGAAAAAAGGCTGAACATCCCTAATCATCAGATAAATGGGAATTAAAACCACACTGAGATACTGTCCTACACCAGCGAGAATGACAATTATTAATAAGTCAAAAAACAACAGATATTGGCAAGGATGCAGAGAAAAGGGAACATTTATATACTGTTGGTGAGAATGCAAATTAGTACAATTTGTAAGGAAAACAGTTTGGAGATTTCTCAAAGAACTAATGGTAGAACTATCATTCCATCCAGCAATCACACCGCGGCATATATACTCAAAGGGAAATCAATTATTTTGTCAAAAACACACCTGCATCCATATGTTTATCACAGTACTATTCACGACAGCAGTCGTGGAATCAAACTAACTGCCCATCAGTGGATGATTGGATTTTTAAAATGTGGTATCTGTATACTATAGAAAGTATTCTATCGATAAGCCTTAAAAATAAATGAAATCAGGTCTTTTTCAGCAACATGGATGGAAATGGAAGCCATTATTCTTAGTGAAATGACTCAGAAACAGAAAATATATTTAAAAAAGCTATTCTCACTTATTAGTGGGAGCAAAACAATGGGTACACAGACACAAATAGTAGAATAATAGATAATTGAGTCTACAAAGGCAGTTGGGTGGAATGGGGGTAATGGCTGAAAAGTTACCTATCGGCTACAATGTTCACTATTCAAGTGATGGGTACACGAAAAGCCCAGGCTTCTCCATTACACAATATATGCATGTAAGAAATCTACATTTTTACCCCCAAAATATATAAAAATTTAAAAAATGAGGAAATAATCACAAAAAATAAATAAAAATAAGGGAATACATTAATGAATTAGGAAACAGATAAAGCAATCGAGAAAAAAATATGTCAAAAATTGTTCTTTGGAATTTTAGTAAAGTTTGTAAATATTTAGTAAGACTGATCAGGAATTAAAGAGAGTAATAGAGATAGATATACAATTTCTCAAAATCTTGAACAAAGAATAGAACAGTACAACAAATCCACCCATCACTAAAAGATAAGTAAGGAGCTGCAATGAAGTGTTTTATTCCAATTAACATGCCACCTTGAATGAAAGACTAATTACCTAAATTACAAAACTGAACAAACTGAAAACAGGAATAAATATAAAATTGGAATATTCTTATATCTGTTAAAGACACTGACCTTTTAATTAAAGCTTTTCCACCAGCAAACTTACAGCCCAGTTGGCTATAAGGCAAACTCTATCAATATTTAAAGGAAGAAACCATACCAATTTCACACAAACTCTTTCAGAAAACAGAAGAGGCCAGATCCCTTTCCAAGTCATTCTACATGCCTCATTATTCTGATACTAAAGGCTGACAAAAACATTAAAAAATAAGAAAAATTATAGAATCATTATCTTTTTGAACATAGGTACACATATCCTGTACATACTGGCAAATCAAATTCAACATCATTTAAATGCCATATATAAAAACCCTACCTAGAATGCAACGTTGGTTCAGCAGTTGAAAATTAACAGCGTAACAGGACAATGTAAAAATATCATATACTCCTCACAATACATGAAGAATAGGCATTTGAAGATTCTGACACAAATCGTTAAAAAGATCTTAGCAAATAAAGAATAGAAGGACATTTCCTTAATCTGTTATAGGGTATATGTTAAAAACCCACAACTAAAGTACAACATAATGTGAAAACATTGAATGTCTTCCTCTAAGATGGGGAAGAAGGCAACTAAATGCACTTTCACCATTTCTATTCCAGATTGTACTGGAAATTCTAGCCAGGTACAATACGATGAGAAAAAGAAATACAAGACGTAAATTATAAAGTAAAATGAAAAACTCATTATTTGAAAATTGCATAATTATATGAGACACAATCTTTTAAAATCTATATGAAATATTGTTATCAGTTGAATTATGTCTCCTAAAATTATGTTGAAGACTTAATTCCCAGTACCACGAAATGTGAACTTATTGGAGAATAGACTCATTGCAGATTAATTAGATAAGATGAAGCTGTATTTTGTGGAAGGAAGCTGAGCCCCTAATGCAATATGATTGGTATCCTTATAAAAACAGAAAATTTGGACACAGTGAGAATATCATGTGAAGTTTTAGTTATACAGTCACAACCCAAAAAGCTACCAGATACTAAGAGAAAGGCCTGGAACAGATCCTTCCCTAATGATTTTGGAGGGATCACAGCCCTGCCAACACCTTTTAATATCAGACTTCTTCTACCCCCAAAACTGTGAGACAATAAATTTTTCTTGTTGAAGTCACTCAGTTTGTAGTATGTTGTTATAGCAGCCCTAAAAAACTACACAAATTATAGCTCCTAGAGCCGGTAAGTGACTTTAGGTTATGGGAAACAAAGACAATATAAACAGTTTTCTATATAGTAACAATAAATAATTGCAAAATAAATTTAAAATATCATTTATAATAGCATCAACAAACATCAATTGCCTATAAATAAATCTTACAAAAGATACAGAACTGTTCACTAAAACCAATGAAACAGGTTGAGATGAATTTTAAAAGACCTGGAGTGGTAAAGACTTACACCACATACAAGTTTTTGTAAATACAATGTTGTTAAGATACTGATTTTTCCCTAAATTGATACAAACATTAAGTATCATCACAACGAAAATCCCAGGAGCTTTTTGAATAAATTGTCAAGCTGCTTCTAACATTTTTATGAAAATGCAAAGATATCAAATATCTAAAATAATATCTTGTGAGAGCAACAAATGTTTAAGGCTAGCCGTCTTTCATCCTAAAAATTTATGTAATGCTACAGTCCTTGAGACAGTGTGGAATGAATGAAAAGACAGGAAAATATCCAGAATGAAGGATCCCAAAATAGAGTCATTACAATGAAAACAAACAAACAAACAAACAAAAAGCAAACCCACTCAGTTGCTAGTAATCTTGGCTTAAATCAATGTTTCCCCCAAAATGCTCCACAGAACACTACTCTGTGGGATGCTGTTACATTCTAATAGTATTTTTAAATCTGTGAGCAAATGACTTTGGGGAACTGGGATTATAAACAAGCAAAAGCCATAGGTTTTCTTGCTGCAGGGGTTCAGAGGCACTTTAATATGTAAATGAACGATGAAAATTTCTAAAGAATATGCACTTTCCCAAAGTTGTTTGACTTTAAAACTGTTCCTGTCAGCATATCCCACCGAAGACTACTTCAAGGAAAATACTTTGAGAAACAATGAACTACTAAAAAATTCTAAAACAAGGTATAACATTTAAGATAAAACTTGTTAATAAAGATACCATAATCCACTTACAGAAACAGAAATGATTGATACATTTTGAATAACTGAGATTGTACTTAGGAGCCTTTCCAAATATCCAAAAAGAAAAAAAATATGGTATGGGTGAGAATTTCCTATTGTAGACATTGTGCCTAAAACGTGTTATTACTTACCCTTTCTTATTTCTATAGGTTAAATACTAAAATAAAATGGAACTTGTTGATAGTATTATTGATGTTTGGTGTTGGATAAGGCAAAAAAGTAGGCACTATCTTACATTTGACAATTATATTAGAGATGACTTTTTAATTAACATAGTAATTGTTTGTCTATCTAAATTTTAATATAATTGATTGAAAGATTATTTAAATCATAAACTATTTTTGGATGTGTTAATTTAACAGTGTTCACTACCTTATGCTATAAGATATTTGATTAAGAAATATTGTTTAATGTAATGTGAACAAAATGTACTTGATCTAGTGTGTTTATTTGGTAAATACCAAATCATATTTTTTGTCCAGAAGATGAACCAATTGCATATCATTTTCATTCAGATGGTTGAAAAGAAATATTACTGAAAATTCATGGTATATTTAATACCTCTTACTTTCAAAATTAGGAATAATAAAATTACTAAAATTATTTTAATATCTATGCTAGTAAATATTTTGTACCCATTATGAATTTCAGAGTTTTACAAACCATCTATTCTCTTTTAGAAGAACTTTTAGACATGTATTGTAAGCATTTCCCATTCATGCCCATTATTAGAAGTTCAAGAATGACAGACTAATAACTAATCAGGCTAATAAGATCTTTTTAGTGTGATTAGTGCAATGTTCTAAAATTGCATTGTGGTAATTGAGTGTAGAATTATAAACAGAAATATACAAAACAAGCTTTAAATTGAATAAATAAAATGGAAGATTTTATGGCATGCGTACATTGTAGCCCATATAGTTGTTTTTAAAAAGTAAACCAGGCCAGGCATGGCGCCTCATGCCTGTAATCCCAGCACTTTGGGAAGCCAAGGTGGGTGGATCACCTGAGGGCAGGAGTTCGAGACCAGCCTGGCCAACATGGTGAAACCCCGTCTCTACTAAAAATACAAAAAATTAGACAGGTGTGATGGCAGGTGCCTGTAAATCCAGCTACTTGGGAGGCTGGGTCAGGAGAATCGCTTGAACCCAGGAGGATGAGGTTCTGTGAATTGAGATCATGCCAGCATACTCCTATCTGGAGGACAAGGGCAAGACTTTGCCTCAAAAACAACAACAAAAAGCAGAAGAAGAAAGAAGACGAAGAAGAAGGAGAAGGAGAAGGAGAAAAGGAAGGAAGGAAGGAAGAAGGAAGAAGGAAGAAGGAAGAAGAAACAGTAAACCAATCAGGCATCATCTGACTGGAAATAAATCCTAACCTCCAAAGTGATGGTATTAGGACATGGGGACTTTGAGTGGTAATCAAGTCATAAGGGTGAAACCTTCATGGGTAGGTTAGAGCCATTATAAAAAGACACCAGACAGATTGCTTCTTCCCTGTCTTCTCCCCAACATATGAAGACACAGCAGGAAAACATTTATTTGCAACCAAGGAAGATTACCCTCACTGGACACCAGATCTGGTGGTGCCTTGATCTAACTTGATACTCAAGAACGATGAGAAATAAATGTTTCTATGTCTATGGACTATAGTATTATTACAGCAGCCAGACCTGATGAAAACAAATATGTTCTTAAGATGCTTTTAAGGAACAAATCTGGGGGTGATGTCAGCAAGATGGCCAACTAGAAGCTCTTAGCACTTTTTCTCCTGGCAAAACAAAACAAAACTACACACACATACCCACATAAAATGAATAAACAACTACATTTTTGCCAAAATAACTGGAGAAGAGCTCTGGAGACTAGCAAAGAAGCAACAGAAGTTTGTAGAGCACAGAAACTCAGGATGGCTCCATAGGGAGGGGACAGAAACAGGTTGCTTTTGCCACCCTAACCCCCAGTTGGGATCAGCTCAGAACTAGGAGACACTTCTTTCTACAGTGAAAAGGTAAGCAACAGAACACTGGCAGCCCCCATCACTACTGTGGACTGCTACAGTAGTCACCAGTGAAGACTCCCACAGTCCTTGCAGGTTCTGAGCCCAATTGAGGGAGCACCTCAGAGTTCACATGCTGAGCTGTGAAAAAAGAAAAGCCTATGCTGTGCCATGTTGCCATTCCTGGGCACTTGCTGCTGCTGCATCTGGCCTCAGAGCCTTGGCTACTGTCATGTTCCACCATCTCAGGACCCAGAGTCACCATTAAATGGTAACCTCACTTCCCTCCCCCATCCCCCGGAGCCTGAGCTGCCACTGTGCTCTGTTGACTCTGAGTCCTGAATTGCAGCTGTGCCCTCTTCTTGAGGCCCAACCCTTTAGAGCACCTGTTCTTTCCCAGAGCTATGCCAGTGCTGTTCCATGACCCCCATATAAGAATCACAGCTACATTTCAACCCCCTTGTACTTCAGCTGCTGGGGTATGTTCCAGAGCAACACACTCTAGTTTAGGGGAGAAATTGCATCCACTCAGACTTTGAAAAGTGAACTCACCCTCAAGTCTCAGACACCACAATAGTTTCACAAGCCTGTAAACCCAGAAGCCTGGCTCTACAGCTGCTCCAAACACGTGTGCCCTGGAATCCAGTGCCGTTGCAGCTGCCTGTGGGCTGTAGACCCGAGGGGGAGATTCCCTCAGCTGAAGGAATTCAATACCACTAGACATTTCCCATACCAAAATCTTAAGAAGGTTCTTTGAGCAGAATTGAAAAAATGATAATTACTATTGTAAACACATATGAAAGTACAAAACTGATTGGTGCAGGTAAATACGTAGTCAAAACAAGAATACTACAATACTGTAATGGTGGTGTATAAATCTCACACATTTCTATTATGAAAGATAAAATTCAAAATGGTCAAAAATTACTAAAACTAAAATAAGCTGTTAAGGAACACACAATACAAAATACGTAAATTATGACATCAAAAGCATAAATTGTGAGGGGGAGGGTGAAAATCTAAAAATTTTGTGTTCAGCAGAAGTTATTATCAGTTTAAAATAGTTGACTGTAACTATAAGATATTTAATGTAGTCTCATGGTAACTACAAAATAAAAAACTACAGCAGATATACAAATGAAAAAGAAGAAGGAATCAAACCTTAGCACTACAAAAAAAAAAAAAAAAAAAAAGCCCACTAACAAAGGTAGGCAAGAGAGGACAAAAGAAACAAAGGACCTACAAAATTCTTATAAAACAAATAACAAAATGGTAGCAGTAAGTCCTATTCATCAACAATAACCGTAGATAGATTAAAAAACTAAATGGATAAAACCTAATGAATTAAACCTATTTAACCTAAATAGATTAAATTCACCAATCAGAAGATGTAGAATGGCTAAATGGATTACAAAACAAGAGTCACCTAAATGCTGCTTACAAGAGGTCTACTTAAGCTTTAAGGGCATACATAGGTTGAAAGTAAAGGCATGGTAGAAGATATCCTATGCAAACAGTAATCAAAAGAGACCAAGGGTCGCTGTGCTTATATGTGCTAAAACAGATCTCAAGACAAAAAACTGTCACGGGAGACAAATAAGGTTAATATTTAATAATGAAGGAGTCAACTAATCAAGAAGAAATAACTATTATAAACATATCTGCACCTGACATAGCAGCACCTAAATATGTAAAGCAAATATTAATGAACATGAAGAGAGAAGTGAATGGCAATACAATAACAGTAGAGGACTTCAATATCCCAC
Source organism: Mandrillus leucophaeus (assembly GCF_000951045.1). NCBI lineage: Eukaryota > Metazoa > Chordata > Mammalia > Primates > Cercopithecidae > Mandrillus > Mandrillus leucophaeus. The sequence goes on along the minus strand of NW_012098588.1, from coordinate 434,963 downwards.
TTTCAGCAAGAAATAGATCGACTATGCAAAATAATTAATGAGGAAAATTTGGACTTGAGTTACACTTTTGACTAAAGGGACCAAAAGGCATATGCAGAACTTACCATCCAATAGAAGCAGAATACACATTTTTCTCTAATGCACATGAAACATTCTCCAAGATAGACCTTATATTAGGTTACAAAACAAGTCAAAACTTTAAAGAAGGTTGAAATCATATCTAGTATTATTTTAAACCACAATGGTGTGAAACTAGAAATCAATAATAGGAGAAATTTTGAAGAATGTAGAAATATGTGAAATTTAAAGAACATGCTCCTAAATAACCAATGAGTAAAAAAAATCAAAAGGGATATTAAAACAATATTTTGCGGCAAAATGGCAATGGAAACACAACACATCAAAACCAATTCAACACAGCAAAATCAGTTCTAAAATGAAAGTTTAGAGTGACAAATTTGTACTTGAAAAGTGAAACAGACCTCAAATAAACACTCTAACTTACAACAAAAAAAAGAAGAAAAAGAACAGCAAACAGAACCTAAAATTAGCAGAAGGAAGAAAATAATACAAATCATAATGGAAATAAATTGTATAGAAAACAGAAAAATCCAAAGGAAGCAATAAAACTGTTCTTTGAAAAAAAAATTAAAATGACAAACCCTTAGCTAGTCTGAGAAAAAAAGAAAGAGTCCAATAAATAAAATAAAGAATGAAAGTCAGAAAATTATTTATTGATTCATTGCACTGGGAAGAAGTAGGCTGAACAGACCAATAAATACAGAGATTGAAAAGAACAACCAAAAACCTCCCAACAAGAAAAGCTCAGAAACAGATGGCTTTACAGCTGAATTCTACCAAACATTTAAGGACAATTGATGCCAATACTTCTCAAACTCTTCCGAAAAATAGAGATAGAGGGAACACTTTCAAACATTTTATGAGGCCAGCATCACCTTGATACCTAAGTCAGACATATATCACAGGAAAAGATATGTGTCATATAGGCCAATCTCTTCAATGGACATGGATGCAAAAATTCTCAAAAAAGTATTAGCAAATCGAATCGAAGAACATATCAAAAAGATTATACATCATGATGAAGTGGGATTTATTTTGGCATGCAAGGCTGGTTTAACATATGCAAATCAATTAATGTTACGCATCACATTAGCAGAATGAAAAGATAAAAACCACATTATTATCTCAATTGGCATGGAAAAAGCGTTTGAAAAAGTCCAACATTCTTTCTTGATAAAATCTCTAAACAGTTTTGAAATAGAAAGAAAGCTTCTTTACAAAACAAGGGTCACTTAGGAGAAACTCACAGCTAATTTTATAATCAAAAGGGAAAAGCTGACAGCTTTTTCACTAAGATCTGGTACAAGGCAAGGATGTTCATTTTTGCCACTTCGGTTCAGCATAGTACCAGAAATTATAGCAAGAGCAGTCAGAAAAGAAAAAAAAAAAAGAAAATAAATAACAGGTATACGGAACAGAAAAGAAGCAGTAAAATTATCTCTATTTTCAGATGACAATTTCCTATATGTAAACAAACCCAAAGCATACACACACACACACACACACACACACACCCACACAGTTAGAACTAATAAATAAATTTAGTGACGTTGCAGTGTGCAAAATCAAAATTAAACAATCCGTATCATTATTATACATTAATAACAAGCTTACTAACAAAGAAATCAGGCCAAAAAATACTCTTTGTTGTAGCATAAAAAATACAATTATTAGTGGCAGAGGCATTTGAACCAAAGCATCTCTATCTTGAATAAGAGCTGGGTAAAATAAGACCTACTGGGCTGCATTCCCAGACAGTTAAGACATTCTAAGTCACAAGATGATATAGGAGGTTAGCACAGGATACATGTCATAAAGACGTTACTGATAAAACAGGTTAAATACAGAAGCTGACCAAAATCCACCAAAACCAAGATAGCAACAAGAATGACTGCTGGTTGTCCTCACCGCTACACTCCCATCAGTGCCATGACAGTTTACGAATGCCATGACAATGTCAAGAAATTATCCCATGTGGTCTAAAAAGCAGAGGCATAAATAATACACCCCTTGTTTAACATATAATTAAAGGATAACCATATAAATGGGAAAACAGCAGCCCTTTGGCGCTGCTCTGTCTATGGAGTAGCCATTCTTTATTTCTTTACTTTCTTAATAAACTTGCTTTCACTTTACTCTATGGACTCACCTTGAATTCTTTCTTATACGAGATCCAAGAACCCTCTCTTGGGTTCTGGATTGGGACTGCTTCCTGGTAACATCTTTCTGGCAACCACAAAGGGATGATAGTGAGAAAACTCCCAACCCAAAGGCTGGCTTTGGGTAAGTGGTGGCGTCTGGTAACATCTTTCTGGCCAACCCCAAAGTGACAACACTGAAGAAACACCCTGATTCAAAGGAAATAGACTGCAGGGGCAATTGGCTGACTTTGGGTAAGTGGTTGTGTACCTGGGTAAAGAATGGGATTGAGTTAGAGGCCCAACTTAGGAGAATTAAGAGTCTCTCCGAAGGCAGAGAGGGTTAAAGGCCCCCTCTTAATGAAAGGCAAGGACACTTGAATGGCCTTGGGTTCGAGACCCAACTTAGAAGGGTTAGAGTCCCTTCTAATATTTAGGGGCTTAGAGGGTTCTCTCAGCAAAATTCCTCTTGGTAAAGTCTCTTTCAGCTAAGAAGAGGTTTGGTACTATGGGATTGTAACTGCTATTTTTTAAAATCTACCTTGCACTCTTTACTGACAGCTGTGGGTGACAAGAGTAGGCATGTATAGGACCGTGGGACATGGGGAGCTTTTTCCTCCCTGAAAAATTAAACTTGAGAACCAATGGGATGGATGGAAAAGATCCCTTATCAACTGCAAAGCAGCTGTCTGAACTTTTGATTGCTGGCTACAACAGGTGGGTCTTTCTCTGGCCCATGTAAGTGCCTTGCTTTCTCCACCTTGCCACAAGCAATGCTTTCTTCCCTTCCCTTTCCTTTCTCTCTCTATGCAAACTGGTTGAATAAATGGTAAAAATCACTATTTATCTCCTCTTTTAAATTTTGATTAATAGGAAAGAGTGTTTGTGAGACTAGTCTTAAGCTGTAGTGAATCTGGTGTGCTTTGTGTGTATTTGTATATTGTTCTGTCATAAAGAGAGGTACCTTAGGATAGAACATGGGCTTGGGACACCTGTAAGCCCACTGTTCAAGATGGCCCAGCAAACTGGTCAGTTACAAACTTTGCTGCAGGTCCCGAAGAAAACCTGGATGAGGTTTCCTTCTTGTCTTGTACGTCCTTGGGATTTTGACTTTGTACCCATGTGGCTGTGCTTTCTCTTTTCACAATGATGACCCAGGTTCAGGGTTCAATTTCTGGCTTAGGAAATGAGTCCTTTGTCTTTTCTCTGTCTGTGTGTGTGTTGTGTGTGTGATGTTTATATATATATGAAAGAGTTTTGATTAATTGGTTTAATAATATGAAAAATGTAAATAAAATATTTTGTCAGAAATGTAATGGCTTTTAGTTCATGTGATTTAGGTAATATTAGAGAAGTAAAGAGAGTTTTAAAAATTATTGGCAAAATAAAAATAGCTTCAAAAATGTAAATATTTGGTCCAAATTATACAGATTTGGATACATATACATATTAGGTTTACTAAATGCTTTAACATCATAAACTTCTTTCACTTTTAAAAATTGTTCAATTTATTTTTGGAGCATTAGATTCTAGGTAAGGCCTGGGGACATGTGTAATTAGCCATGCTCTGTAACTATGCAAATAAGATGACAAATAAAAATAATTTTATGTAAGAAAAGATCTTGTATGGTGAATTATTGTCCTAAAATAATATAACTGTTTTTTTTTTGTTTGTTTGTTTGTTTTAAAAAAAAAGGTGTTTATGACAAGCCAGAAACTCCAAATATGTCATAGATGATCTGTGTAAGTCATGAAAGAATTTATGAAAGAGAATTCATGCAAGAAATATTGCACAATTTAAAAGTGATTAAGCCTCATAAAAGCTTTATAAAATGCCACTGTGACTCTTAACTGTATAACGTACTTGCTTTATAGCTAGGTAAGGCCTGGGACATGTGAAATTAAACACTGGAAAGAGTCAGACCTTATGTACCTGGGTCCTAGACTCCACGTTAGTACATAATTAAAATCCCAAATTTACCAAGGTTTTCACCAAAGATAAAGTCACAAAGAATTAACATTGTAAAATATAATTAAGACTAATAAAGAAACAGTTTTATATATAAGGTGTGTAAGAAAAGCAAAATGTGTTTTTGGTAAAAGATTATAAAAAGACATGCAAATGTGTAATTTTTTGGTTTAAAATGTTAGATGGAATAAAGCTGAATGTTTAAACCAATTATGGAAGAGTTATGAAAAGTTAATTGTAAAAGAGATTTTGTGTGTGAACATATTAACTAAAATTAAAGGGGTATTATTCAGTTTTTCTATAAATCAAACATTGAAATAAAACCACAACAGGTTTTCCTTAGAACAGTGATCTGCTTGTTAACAAAAATTGTAAAGGGTTATAAAAGGTTTATGAGAATCCTACCTTTTAGTCAAACTGATTAAGATTGGATAATTTTATCTAAAAGGTTTTATTAAGAATTGAGTTTGACACCAATAATTAATACAACAGTGACATTTGGCTTATTTGTTATAAAAATCATGCAGGAAACATTGTCAAATATAATATGGTGTTTGGTTTTTTGGGGACTGTATTTGTCCATAGAAGTAACCAAAATTCCTAATCAATTGTGGCTTTAATAGAGGTTGCCCTAAGACATTTTTTCATTCATAGACAATTATTGTCTTATACCAGTCCTCTTTAGAAGACAGTTTTGTAATCAATTGTAGAACTTTGACAGGAGCAGATTTCTGATAACTTTGGAAATTGTGACATTAAAATAGAGGAAATAACTTTCAGAACTCTCATGGAGAACTGATATGTTCATGAATATCAAAATAGAACAGGAATTAACTACATGGACTGAACTAGTAGAACACTAAAGTAATCTTTCTAACTTTGCTTAAAATGCTGCTGATCCTTTGTTTTGTTTTTCAGAGGAAAAAACTTTTCTTTTAAACTATTTACAACTTTTAACAATTAGGTAAAGTATAATCGTATGAACAACATTTGGAGCACATTTCCTTCTCTCTTTTTGATTCCTCAAGAATTTGGAAAGCATTTCTGAGTATTCTCAATTTATAACAATGTAATTTTTGAATAAGTACAATGAGAATATGTTTTCTTTTTAACAGGACACAATTAGAAAACCTGGTTATTTTACCAAGACTTTGCCTGGAATGACATGCTGTCCTTTAAGGAATCAAACTTGACTTGCAAAGCCAATAAAAGCCGTTTGAGAAAACTAGCCTTGTACCTTGTTTATACAGTCCCTGTACAAGGTTTCTGATCTGTGGTAAGCAAAAAATGTCACTTTCTAACAGGTCCGGGAATCCTAATTTATCTTGGAGCCTCAAGAGGAGAGGAATTTACTTAACTCATAGATATTTGAGGGTACAAATCCATGACAGGACTTGACTTTTAAAAAGTCTTATCTAAGATTCCTTCTATGGAACAGAATTCCACCAAAGTCAATTTTTAAAAAGTTTATGTGAAAAATAATTATTGTTACTGCACTTTTTACAAGTAATCAGGCCAAGTATAATAAAACAAATCAGTCTTACCGTGATTTGTCTTTAGTAAAAATGGGAAATTAGAGAGAGAAAAAAGGAAAAATTATGTTTCAATGACTATAATACACCTGTTATTAGATTCTAGTCTTAGCTGTTTTTGTTTTCTTTTCTACAATTTAGGCTAACCCTGCTTATTCCTGTGAACCAATCGGTAATCTCTTACTGCAACTCAGAAGAAATAAGAGGGATAGGTAATATAAAAATCTGGACCAGTATTCTAATTCTGGGCACATTGGAATCAGCTGATCACATATCAGCTTGAATCCAGCAGCTACCCAGTTCATGGAAAGCCTTCTAATTTAATTTACTTGGGATAATTTTGCTTATTTTGTTATATTACTATTGTACTCTTTATGTAGGAATGCAGAGTAAACTTACCCAACGTTTTCTTAAACTGAATACTTATAAATCTTCCAGATGTCACCTTTTGTCAGAACTCAAGAGTTATGACTGGTGCTTGCCATACCAATGCTTTATGACTGAACACTTCTCTACCCTGAACAAAAGAAATGCTCATTGTTAAACAGGAATGTCATCACCCCTATTCCACCTGAAAAAGTTACAGAAGATGGATCTTTGTCCCTCTACAAACCTTAGGATTAAACGTTCTCTTATAAAAGAAAGGAGGAAAATGTCAGAGACATTGGAACTCGAGAAACTCTTATCTTCAATAGGTGCTGGGTAAACTAAGACCTACTGACCTACTAGGCTATGTTTCCAGAGAGTTAAGACATTCTAAGTCACAGGATGACAAAGGAGGTCAGCCTAATATACATGTCATAAAGACATTCCTGATAAAACAGGTTACAATAAAGAAGCAAACTAGAACCCACCAAAACCAAGATAATAACAAGAGTGACCTCTGGTTGTCCTCACTGCTATATTCCCGTCAGTGCCATGACAATTTACAAATGCCATGACAGTATGAAGCAATTACTCTTTGTGGCCTAAAAAGGGAGGTATGAATAATCCACCCCTTGTTTAACATATAATCAAAAAATAACCATAAAAATGGGCAACCAGCAGCTCCTGGGTCTGCTCCATTTATGGAGTAGCCATTCTTTATTACTTTACTTCCTTAATAAAATTGCTTTCACTTTTTTCTATGGACTCACCCTGAATTCTCTCTTACATGAGATCCAAGAACCCTCTCTTGGGGTCTGGATTGGGATCCCTTTCTTGTAACACTAAGCAATACATTTAACCAAGGAGTCAGAAGGTCTGTACACTAAAAACTACAAAACACTGATGAAAAAAATTGAATAAGACACATACAAATGGAAAAATTTCCCATGTTAACAGATCATAAAAGTTAATATTGCTAAAATACATATTACCCCAAACAACAGATATAACACAATCCCAATCAAAATCCCAATTTACATTCTTCCAAAGATGGTAAAATAATACTAAAATTTGTATGAAAACATAAAAATTAGGTAAAACAATTCTGAGAAAAAAAACACAGTCAAAGACATCACATTTCCTGATTTCTAATTTACAAAGCTGTAGTAATCAAAATGGGATGGTACTGACATAAATGCAGACACATAGACTAGTGGAATAGAATAGAAAACCCAGAAATAAATCCAAACATAAAATCAGTTTATTTCTGACAAGGGTGCAAAGAAGACACAATGAGGATAGAATAATCTAAATAAATGGTGCTGGGAAAGCTGAATTTCAACATACAAAAGAACAAAATCTGAACTTACAGCATACACAAAAATCTATTCTAAATGGATTAAAAGCCTAAATGTGTGACCAGAAACTGCAATATTCTCCGAAGACAACATAGGGAAAAAGCTCCTGGATGCTGGCCTTGGCATTGATTTTTGGGTATCACACCAAAAGTTCATGCCACAAAAGTAAAAATAAATAATTGGCACTAGATCAAACTTAAAAAGCCCTTGCACAGCAAAGGAAACAACAAAATGAAATGGCAGCCTATGCATTAGAAAAAAGTATTTGCAAACCATGTATCTGATAAGCAGTTAATATCCAAAATTTATGAAGAACTCATGTAACTCAATAGTAGAAAAATAAATAAGTGAATTAAAAAATGGCTAAAATACATAAATAGACATTTCTCCAAAGAAGACTTAAAATGTCCAGCATGCATATGAAAAGGTGCTCAACATCACTAATTATCAGAGAAATGCCAATGAAAACCACTATGAAAAAAGAAAAAAAAAAAAGAAAACCACTATGAATTACAACCTCACACCCATTAGGATACCTATTACCAAAAAGTTAAAAGATCACAGTGTAGGTAAGAATATGTAGAAAAAACACTTTTTTACATGTTTATAGGATGTAGATTGGTGTCGCTATTAAGGAAAAGAATATGGATATTTCTAAAGAACTTAAAAATGGCACTACCATATGACCTAGCAGTCCTGTATCTGGGCATATACCAAAAGGAAATGAAATCATCACTTTGTCAAGATACCTGAACTCCTATGTTTACTGCAGTACTATTGACAATAGCCAACAAATGAAACACTAAATTATCCATCAACAGACAAATGGATACTGAAACTGTGAGATTATATATATAATATATATATGTGTGTGTGTATCTATCTATCTATCTATCTATCTATCTATCTATCTATCTATCTATCTATCTATCTATCTATCTACCTACCTATATAAGAATTTTATTCAGCCATAAGAAAGAACAAGATCTTAACCATTTGCAGCAAGGTGAATGAGTCTGGTGGAAATAAATTATAATAAGTGAAATAAGCCAGACAGAAAGAAAACTATTTCATGATCTCCTTTATATGTGGAATTCGAAAGAAAATTCAGATATACAGATATAGCAGCTACCGGGGTGGTGGTGTGGATGGGGAGGAAATTGGGAGATACAGGTCAGAGAATACAAAGTAGCAGATATGTACCATGAACAAGTCAAAGATCTGATATACAATATTAAGACTATATATAATAAAATTGTACTGTTTTGAAGTTAATGTTAAATGAGTAATTCTTAGCTGCTTTTGCTACGTGAAGGGTGAAATAATGAATTATGTCAATTTACTTCACTATAGTAACCTTTTTACTATTTGTATGTTTCTCATACTTTCATACTGTATGCTTTAAATATATACAATAAAATAATTTTATAATAAAAATAAATTAATAAACCCAAATATGAAATCAAAAAATAAAGAAAATCTGTACGAGTATTTATACTATTATTGCTTGCATTGGGATTCACAATTTTTCCCTTGTCAATTTTCCCATTATTTTGGATGTTCTTGCTGTCGTTGCTCTGATTGTTTCTGTTGGTATTAGTGTGGGTGCTCTGCTGACAGAGAGGTGCTGAGAAACAAGCAGTCTGTCCCCTGCTATATCTTGGTGAATAGAACAAAATCAGTAGGTACTGAAAATTATTGCATAAGCATTCATGCAAATACATGGACATATAAGAATATTTTCTTCCTTTTTCATTACAATTTTACTTGAATTTTCCATGTTTCTATTTAGATAACAGATAACATAATAGCAAAAATGTCAGTGTAAAATCACCCCCTCATCTGTGGATATCACATTATTCATCTATAATTATTTTTAATCTTAGGGTACCTCTAATTTGTATTATATTATCTTACATATTCAGCTTACTTCCACCATGATATGTGAGTTCTCAGGGCAAATAAATACACTGTGTTTACCTTGTATAGTTTTGAAGAGCCTAGAATATTTAGCAAATGAAATAACGACTAAACATACACTGAATTAATTTCAACAGTGCTGTAAAAAAAGTGTATGGACCAAAACCCCTAAAATATGCTCAGACTTTTAAAACAGTAAAAATAATTAAGAAAAATTCCAAGTAAATTAACAATGCTTAGCATGTTTACTATTAAATTATATTTTTTGAGACATCTATAAATGATGAAGTGATTAGCATTTATTATGGTTAGGCTTTGAATTTTAGAATATTAAATATTTACATGGTCAATTTCATGATTTTCCTTAATTATTAAAAAAATGTTATTTGTTATTAGGGCAGCGTATAGGTTTTGTTCTTTAGAAAGGACTTAACACAAAAAATAGTATTAGAAATTACATTTAGGCTAAGTTAATTGTCTTACAGATTTAAATGATGAGGCAAACTGTCTCTCTACTCCAATTCTGGCATTATGTTATATACTGTGTAAGAGCTAACATTTTATGTTAATTCAATAATTTTGATTTGCACGTATCAAATTGATTAATGAAGTGCTTCATGTCAGAAAAGTCATGTCAGCAAATAGCAAATAACCTTTCTATTTAACAAATATTATAAACTATATTTTGAATATAGATTTCTATATATTTTAGGTATGTCAAGGAAAATATTTCACTGCTGACATGTTTGATTTTGTAAAGTACGTTTTTTAAAAAAATTGTAAA